>NC_088208.1:300000-432811 GCF_037126465.1 Ornithodoros turicata
CAGCCAAAGAAGAGAACCGACGCCTCATTTCGCAAAAATGCCGCTGATGCAGAAGCCAGTGGGGATGCTGTGCCAAAGTGTGGCATAAAAGGAGCAACAGACCTTCTGCAGCTTGCATATTTTTTATTTCCTCTTAATTTTGTGGTAGACCACATGCACGCTGTCTGTCTTGGATTTGTAAGAAGCACTGCGAGGCTCTGGTTTGGACAGAAGGGAAGGACACATCCCTACCAGATCGGTGATAAGGTGGCAGATGTCGATAAACGTCTTGCGGGCTTGAAGGTTGTGTGGGAGGTGACACGTCTTCCAAGGTCAATCACGGTCTGGAAGCACTGGAAGGCGTCCGAGTGGAGAAACTGGCTTCTGTTCTATTCACCAGTTATAATGAAAGGTCCGCTCCCCAAAAAATACTTAATCAACTGGATGAAATTTGTGGAAGTGATGCACATTCTACATGGAAAGACCGTAGCCGTTGACAGGTTGCCCATGGTTCAGAAAGAAATGGTGTCATTTCTGAGAGAATATCAAAGTTTGTACGGTAGAGGTGCCATGAAGTGCACCACTCATCTGCTGTTGCACCTAGTTGATTGTGTTGCAGAATGGGGGCCACTTTGGGGTATCTCGTGCTTTTGTTATGAGGGCATGAATGCTGAGCTTCTTGGGTATGTCAATGGCACGCGTTACGTTCAGAAAGGGATAGTGGAGAGGTACCTTATACGTCAGTCATTGCGAGCATTGATGGGAACCTTCCATGTAGACACTTCACACACAAGTTACTCTAAGGACTTCATCTCTGACCTCATTCGAGGACACAAACTGCGCAAGCTTGCAAAAAAAAATCTCAGAAGCTATCCTCTTTGGTAAGGGGAAGCGTGATGAAGAAGGCATGCACTTTCACAAAATAGGCATAAGTAATTTCAGGTTCTGTACAGCTGCTCTTGATAAGTCACGAAGGAACAATTCATACATTTTTGCTGAAGGGAAGTTTGGGCGCATAGTAGATATAATTGTCTGTTGTGAACAGATCGGGTCTTGCAACTGTAGTCGACATGCTCTGTTCAAGATACGTGTCTTAGAACCAAAGGGGAATGTGTTAAACCTCCTTACTGCTCAGAATGAAAGATGCGGATTTGTTGAGGTTGTCCCTACTGCAGATGAGGTCTGTGTAAACGTCTTTGATGCTGAAAAATGTGTTACAATGACTGTGAACGACAAGACATTCCTCTGTATTGTGCACGTTCAGTGTGTTTTGGAATGTTTGTAGTTGTTTAAAGACCTCTTTTTGTTGCCTTGTGTAGTTTTAAGGCCACAGTGTAATTACATGATTTGAGTAATACCCCTGTCAGACCGACTAATTTTGTGTCACTCTTGCTGACCAACACTTACACTTAGGCAACTCCATTCCTACATCTCTACCGGTTCGGTGGATTTCTACCCATCTACTTACACTTACTGTTATCTTTGCACTGTCATACATAATATGTTAGTGACACTCGACACAAAGTGCACTAAACCTTTAGTGAGTTCCCCAAATTCACTTCCTTGCGGCAGACAGAGTGTGTACCCTGAATGGCTTGCATGAAGGTACATGTAGAAATGATGTGAAAAAGTAATGGACCCCGACAGCCGCAACATGTTTAAACAAGTATTTTCAGCAGCTCATTATCTTACTTTAGTAGAGCGCCAAAAAAGAGAAAAAAAGAAAAGAAAGCCTTTTAGTCGTCATTCGCAGTTTCTGCGGCATGGCAGCGGGTATTTTTGTTGTGGCACATGTTTGAGGCTAATTTGTTTAATGTTGGCTTGTAATAACAAGGCTTGCAGGAAGTGTTTCGAAATAAAACAAATTTTCACAGGACAGTATCGTGTCACACGCCTTAAAATTTTGCAGCCGTTTATTTTTGTCTATTGTAATTGTCATCATCGCTTAGTGGCACTTACTTAAGCCCATGTAGCAAGCACGTAGTGAAAGTGACATTTGCTTTGGATGAGCGCACCTCACGAAAATCCCACTAAATTAGCCAGTGTGACAAGGGTAGAACTTTCACAGCTCTGTATGCTTTGGTCTCTCGTAGTCTGTGGCCCATCATATGACAGATTGTGTTTGCATCTGGTGATACGTGTTTATTAAGCATGCCTGTTGTTTATCCTGATGTACTTCTGTTCCGCAGTGATTTTGTATGATGCTACCCTTACCATTTACATATTATGCTTAACATTATACCACCTCTATTAGAGTTGAGGGTAACGAATCACCCACCTACAGAATTATTTGTGGCCAACAATGTATAAATAGAGTTTTCCAATTTTGTTCTGAATGTTTTTATTTTCCTTTTCACTGATATATTTTGTGAAAATAAATAAATTTGATAGCTGCAAAGACAGTTACTGACTATTGTGCCGGTACTGTGCTACATAAGGTGGGAAAACACATTTCGATGGAGGATATGTCTCTATACAGATTGGGTACAGAATATATACATTCTGGATTCAGATGTCTCGACAGAAAATAAATTAAATTGATAGCTGCAGAGCCTGCTACTGATACTGCGCAGGAATCTAGCTACATAATGGTGAGAAAATATATGTTTGATGGAGGATTTATCTCTATAAATAATGGGTACAGAATATATACATACTGGATTCACATGTTTCCATAGAAAACATATAGAACCCACTATTTAAGCTCTCTATATAGATCCTATGCAGTTTCTATCTACAAGATAGACACTGGATTTTGTACTGGAATTTGTACATTATCCTTTCGTGATAATTCAGTACATAGGCTGCCATACTGGTTATTTTGCACATTATTCTGTCGTGGGTATTTATGATGAAAGATGGACGTCATTGAAAAGCCACTATGTTCCAGCCTCAGAACATCAATTGTCTCGTGTGGGTATTTATATTGTTTACAACAGCGAATTTACCTGTGATAAAAGAAACCAAGCCCACACCTGGTCTCCTGTGTCTTTTGTTGCACACATGTCGCTAGTGTTGATTCTTCTCTGTTTGCAAATTGTTTGAGTTTTTGCTCTTGGGTTTGCTTTCAACAGCGATTGTGATACTCCACGGCTCTACATCACGATGGAAGGAACGCGCAGCGCGAGCGCCGGGCCCGCGCTATACTTAATGGTGACGTACCAGGTGACGTCATTATGACAGAATTTGTAGTTCGCAACGAATGGATTGCGCTGACAGTCTTTATCATGGCCGCCCTTGAAGACGTGGTGGCCAATGCAAGGTTCGCTACCATTTGTATTTACCTTGTAAGCACTGTGAGCTGATTGTTGGTGTTAGTGTAAACGTGAAGTTAGTGGTAGGCTAAAACGATTAGGAAAATTGGCTCACTAGTTTTGTGACTCATCTAACCAGTCAACAATACAAGTTAGTGGCTGTTGAAAGTTGGCTCTCCTGCTTGATGACAATGCATATATATATGTTGGTTATTGCTTGTGTGTGTAAAGGTGGCTAGGTTTGACTTGTCCCATCCTACATGTATGGGATCGGATCGAATCGGATTGGATGGTATTGTATCGGAGAATTGTATGAATTTGGTGGCCCATTGGGAGGTTCATGACCTGCCGTCTTGTTCCGATCACCTCTACATCACTTTCACGTGTTTTTCGGTCAGTGTTAAAAGTCAGTATAGGCTTACTCGGAGAGGACGTGAGAAGATGAACAATAGTATACGGGGGACGTATGGTTTAAATTGGTTAGGAAGGGAGGGATTGGTTTCCGACAATGACCTGGAGGCCCTGGTGGCGGTGATGCACCACAGGTTGCACATTTACAGAGTTAGAGAGATGAGGAGGTTTGTGCCAAGCAAACGGCTTGTGGGGTGGTGGAGTTCTGAGTTAACCAGCTTTAGAACCAAGGTTCGGGCTGCACGAAGGCGGTACCAGAGAGCTAGAGGTCCGGACAGGGAGAACTTTAAGGGGTTATATTACGGGTATTTAAATGAGTACAAAAATATGATTATTAAGGCTAAAGAGGACTATTGGGCAGGTATGATTGAGGAGATTTCTGTTAGCAATCCGTTTGGCGCCCCTTATAGGCTAGTGTCGGGGAAGCAGAAAGTGAAAGGGGTACTTCCGCCTGTGCGAAAGCCAGATGGGACTATTACCGATACCTATCCTGAGACCTGTGAAGCAATATTGATGCAGTTGTTCGGTAGGTATAGGTCTACCGATGTTCCCCCACGGGGACAGGGGTTAGGTGGTGATCATACGTCAGGAGTCGCAACGGATATAGGATTTACAGAGGTTGAGTTTAATCATGTGTTAGGGAAATTAAATCGCAATTCACCGGTTGGGGTGGACGATATTGATATTAAGATGGTCACGACACTTCAGTCTGCCCATGACGCGTTCGTGAGATGGGTGTTGAGCAGTTGCTACGCCAGGGGATACTTTCCGAAAATATGGAAGATGGGAAAGATTACACTCATACCAAAGAGAGGTGGTATGTTGGCTGAGGTCGAAGACTTCAGGCCAATAAGTGTCCCGTCCGTGATTGCTAAAATTTATGAAAGGTTGATTTATGGCAGATTGGATTTTCAAATGTCTAAATGTAGCTTCTTTTCGGAAAACATTTTTGGATTCGTGCATGGTAAATCGTATACTCTGGCACTGTCGCGTATGGTGCAGGAGCTTAGGGCAGCCCATAGGACAGTTGGGTGTGTAGCCTTGGTTTCACTAGATGTTTCAAATGCCTTTGTAAGTGTCTCACCTTGGCAGGTATTGTCTGTGTTGCAGAGAGTAGGGTGCCCCGGTAATCTTGCCGAGATCGTGAGAGGGTTTGTGGTTGATCGCAGTTACTGCGTACAGATTAAGGGTGAGTTGGTTTCGGTTCACGGCGTTGCGGGATGTCCTCAGGGATCCCCGCTCAGTCCGTTGGTCTGGAATATCGTTGCAAATAGTATTGTTGATTTGCCTTTTGGGGAGGGAGTATCCTTGTATCTGTACGCGGATGACGTCAACGTTCTCATATAGGACACGTCAGAGAGAAGGGTGTAGAATAGGGCACAGGCCGTTATGAGCATGCTGCTGGAGTGTAGTGCGCGGAACGGCGTCAGCTTTAATAGTGTAAAAACAAAGGGATTGGTGGTAGCTAAAGGTAGCAACTACGTGGGTAGACCGCCGGTTGTAGCGTTGGGGGATATGAGGGTTAGGTTTAGACGACAAATTAAGGTTTTGGGCATATTAATAGATGATAAACTGACCTTTTTGCCTCACCCAGACAACACGAAACTTTGTAGGGACATCCCAAACAGGTCCCAACATCCGCAGTCCCACAGGCGATGTATCTAGTACATTGGTAGGATGTGCGTTTGAAACGCAGCATTTGAAATCCGCGAAATCGCCCTGTGGATGCCAAATTGGGACGTTCGGCGATGAGCAGTACGGAAAGCAGCGGGAAGGAGGCCGCTCGGGCGTCCATTGTGATGCGACTCTGCTACGGAACTGTCGTTAGCAATGGCAAGCAAAAGTAAGTATATTTAAACTTTCTGCACTCTTGAACTACATTGTTACCCATGTTGTAGACCCATCATGACCACGTCAGGCAGATGCAGCTGAGGGTCCGAAGTTGGGGAAGTCGGTACATGACAAGTTCACACCGCCGCAGCCAGAAACACAGACAAAAGGCACACACAAAACAGGACGAACTGCAACTCACGACTACTTTACTGTTGAACACACATACACTCTTCAATACCAGAGCAGGCACCCGTTCCCCTAGATGCAGCTGAAACACAAAGCGCGTCTCCCGGTTGCTTTACTCTTTGCAGACGAGGTGACGTGTTAGGATTATGTGTGGGCTGCATAGTCTTGAGAGGTATTTCACTATGAAGAAATGTAGACAAATATTTCACCGTCACTTACGGAAAGCGGTGCAAGGAAACTTATCAGCAATTAATGTGCACTCACTTGCTGCTTTTACTTCCTCCAAAACGTGCCCTTCGAAGATATGAAATCCGTTCTGTGTCCGTTGAGAACACGGCTGTGCCAGCTAACATTTTCGCGGTTTCTAGTCTATTACCCTTTCACAAAGTTGACACCGTGTTGAGTGAAACATCCATGGAATCGAGTTGTCCGAACCAAGAATACGAGGGAGACGCTTCCCCATCCAGTGTTCCTCTGCATGCTAACTTTGAAGAGCGGCCGAGGTTGTGGGCGCTTGCATCGTCTGTGTGACATGTAGATCTGACAAAAGTGTTGAAATTGCTGAAGACGCAGCCGTCATTTATCGATCTCCCAGCTTGTGGTAGCAATGTCCTGCCACGAGCCCCACGTTTTGCATCCGGTGTGGAAGGAATGGAAGATGGAAAATATTGCCATTTCGGTTTGGCAAGAGGTGCGCACTGGAGGGATTAAGTCAAATACTATACGAAATTGCGATAATTATGAACGTCAATGGACTTCCGCTGACAAAAGATCAGTTTTGGCCTATACTCTGCCACATCATGTTTGAGAGCAAGTTTCACGTTCTTGTGATTAATCTCCCATTTTTGGCACCGTTGCATATTCACCTGTACATTTAACTCCCTTTGTATGGTTGTCTTGCAGTGAGCCGTATTCGCTCCATCTCTACTTCTGCTCTTCCTTCGGCTGCCCAGACCAGAAGCGCAGTTGAACTGCCCCACATCCTGTACCAGGAACATTCCAGTTTGTGCTCTTTTGTTAGTTTGGACTCTTTTGTTTGTTGTTTCGTTTGGACAATTTCCTTCCACACTCACTGAATTTTTTGTATAGTCTACGGGCTTGTGGTATGTCTTGCATTTATACCATTGTTGCATATTCACCTGTACATTTCATTTCCTCTGTATAAATAGCGAGTTTTAGTGGATCGTACGTTAACGCATTTGCGCACGCAAGAGCTAGCGTTGCTGGTTCTGTGCACGACCACAACATAGAGAAAGCTTCACGCATTGCGCAGAACCACCACGTTATTCCTTATATACGCAAAGGCGATAGCGTACGGTGCATTAAAACTCTCTATTGAATTGCAGTCAGCCGTATTCGCCATACCTCTGCCTCAGCTTCCGCTCTTTCCTCAGCTATCCAAGCCAGAAATGCGCCTCTACGTGGTAACATAATAAAATTTCATGGAAAATATGTTCAGTACCTGTCGTTACTTACAACATCCTATTTGAACTTTTGCACTGCCTTTTCTTGTTGCGAGTTGCATTATCAAAGTCCGACGCTGCGGTGTGATGCAGAAGGGATTTCATGAATGTTGCAGTTGCATATTATAATGCCTATACTTGCTTATAATGAGCTTAAACTTCTGCTACCTCACCATTTGACCCGTTTCGGGTTGGGAACCCTTTAGTGTTTTTACAGAGGGCAATTTTAACAATCTATTTGGAGCTTTAAATTTCTTTAGAAGCGGCAGCTGCTATCCCCTCATTTGGATTCTTTAGTGTTTACAGGGAATAGTTATAACCCCGTACAAGTGTTAGTATTTGTTGGAACTGTGATATTTTATTAGCTTCATAGTATTAATGGTCAACGTGCTGGATGATGACAGATGTAACTCAAAGGAACAATAAAATGTTGTCATGTTTACTCACGGTGTGTGCATGTTGCTTGCAGTGCTTATAATACATTATATAGCTTAAAAAGTGGAAAGGACAGCACTAAAACGGGGACGGCACGAGGGGGAGGGGCTTCTCAGCGATATCCCATTCATGTCTGATGCACATCCCTCGAAGACATCCACAGGATCTCCCTGAAACATTTCTCGGTGTCTCATTTTTTCATTTTTGGGACAAGTTTAGGCTGTGTTTGGAACATCCCCGGGATGTCCGCAACATCCCCAATGTGACATCCCAGTAACATTTATCGGACCATTTCGTGTTGTCTGGGCATCTTGATGGGTCAAGGACAAGGTAGCTAAGTTGACATTTTCTTTATCAAGACTTGCTAGGAATAATAACGTGAAGAGCTTTAAGGTTTTTATGGAACTATATCGTAGATGTATCGAACGCGTTATCCTTTATGGTGTGGGGGCATGGTTTAAAGACGTAGAGAATGGGGAGATGTTGGATCGGCGTGTGCTCATCCAGCGTATTCCACTCCTTAAGGCATGCAAGGGGTACAGTACGGTTCCCAACCGTGTGTTACCGGCTCTGTGCCACGTTCTACCGATAGAGTTGAAGGCTCGGGAGGAGGTTTCCTTTTTTCGCGTATGGCAGGCGAGGCAGGACATTACAGTGGGACACTGCAGGATTGAGTGTGCACACGTTGATTACCCTTTCCCTGTTTGGAGGGTGCATCCTGCGGAGTGGGTACAAGTTGGTTTCTCGCGGCCTACACGGGTCGTTTATTCCGGATATACGCTATTTACTGACGGCTCGAAGGCTGGTGACAGTGTGGGGGCCGGATTTTGTTTGCTCCATGGGTTCGAGGTTGTACATACGGATATGATAGGTCTTTTAGGCGAATCGAGCGTTTTTGAGGCTGAATTGGTGGCATTGTTTCTTGGTTTGGATTATGTTTCGCGGGTTCCCGTTTGTCAAGAACTTACGATATATACTGACAGTTTGTCGCTACTTCAGGCGCTCCACAATCCGACCCATGGAAGTGCAGAGGTACATTTGTTAAAAGGGAAGATAGTGGATATGGGTAAACGAGGGCTGCGCCTACGGTTTTGTTTTATTTATTCCCATACTGGTGTGTGGGGCAACGACCTGGCAGACAGGCTGACAAATCGGGCACGAGAATCCGCAGTTGGCTGGGACCCAGGGTTGTCGAAGACAACGATTCGTAATTTTATTAGGGAGGATGCATGGAAGACCTGGGAAGAGCGCTGGGTACAGCTCGACCATTGGACTAAGAGGCGGATCGTTAGCGTACTCTTCGGGGAGAGAGTGGTCCCGGACTATTTATTTATTTTATTTATTTATTTATTTATTTGTACTTTGGTGCCCACCAACGGCGGTTAAGCCTAACGTGGTGGTGCACCAAACACAAGAAACACAAAAAGTAATAGGACCGCCAACAAAGGCCAACATTCAAAGTGCTAAAACAACACTTATGGTTACAGCGACATTAATACACTCTTAAGCTTAGCGGTTGTCCGGAAAATGTCCACATCACCATTCCGCGAAAAGAATTCATTGTATGGGCCTTGCATCCTAGTCAATGGGCAGCATTTGCATGGAGTATGGGAATAGAAAGGGCGACCCACACGACTTCGCCTGACGGGAACGTGTACATTTACTAAACCAATTAAAAACTCCGAGTCAATGTTTCCGTGAATAATTCCGTGTAAGAACATCAAGTCAAGATGTTGTCTTCTGCATTGCAGGTTGTGAATTTTAAACCGGGATAACATTGTCTCATACAAGAAGTAAACATTTGGAAAATAGAACTTGTCATATACAAACCTAATAAACCTTTTCTGAACTCGTTCAATGCATGCAGATTGCGTAGCTGTGATAGAGTTCCATACAACTGACCCAAATTCTAATTTGCTACGGACGAGGCACATATACAACCTCAGCACAGAAGCGAGACTATCACATTCCCTGGACAACCTTTGGATAATACCAAGTACACGTAAAGAGGCATTGTAAGTTTTACAAACGTGTTGACGGAAGGTCAACCTGCTGTCTAGGTGTATGCCTAGATCGCGCACATCAGCCCTTATAATACATCTCCCAAGCACAGTATAATCGTACAATATGCATTCGCGCTTTCTACTGTAGGACACGATTAGCGTTTTATCATCATTTAACTCTAAGCCATTAAGGGTACACCAGTTCGAAATCGCATTTGCATTCACATTAAGGAACTCCACGACAGTGGAGTTCCTTACTGAGGCAGTAATATCGTTCACAAACAACAAGAACAAAAGAGGTCCAAGAACACTTCCTTGCGGAACTCCGGAAACCGAAGTGGAAGGTCTTGACAGAACGTCAGAAATTCGGACGATATTTTGGCGGTGAGACAAGTAGCTATCAAAAACTGTGCAATAAGCAGGTGGCACACCGTATAACCCTAGTTTTTGCAACAAAAGAGCATGGTTCACACTGTCAAAAGCTTTGCGCATATCAAAATAGTATCTACTTCCCCACTACTGTGTACCACAGGACTAATTAGGTGAACGAAGGAACAAAGGTTAGTTTCGATTGATCTTCCCTTCATGAACCCATGCTGGGAAGACCTTACCGCACTTTGAACATGGTGATGCAATCGTTTATGTAATACCAATTCAAAGGTCTTCGAGAAACTACACAATAGTGAAACGGATCGAAAATTCTTAATTGCATTGGAATCACCACCTTTAACAACTGGGATTACAATTGAACACTTCCAGTCGATCGGAAAGTATCCGGAATTAAGCATAAGGTTGAAGACATGGCACAATACTGGGGACAGTATTTCAGCGCAACCCTTTACGATGAAAGCAGGGACACCGTCAACACCAGCAGTTCATTTAGGCTTAAGCTTTTGATAGCACTCAAAACTTCACTTTCACCAACAAGAGCACACTTGAGGTCGCAACCTGATTGCGCAACAAAGGGACTTCCCTTTGGTGCAGATTGCAGATAACAGGACGAAAAATACTCGGCAAACGCATCAGCTACGGCAGAAGGGTCCGAAAGACACTTTGATCCATCCCTGAGCGTGATTCTGTGATTATCTGCCGCCCTATGATCTCTTACATAACTCCAAATGAAGTTAGGAGTGGCTCGTAATTTTTCACTAAGATATTTAGAATGCGCACACTTATCTTGCCGAAAGAGTTTTTTTCGACAAAGAACGGATGTTTGCAAAAAGACTGTACCAGTATGAATTCCCAGACTTCCTATACATGCGATGATAGTGTCGCTTTCGTCTCAAACTGTCCCTTAACTCTTTGGAAAACCAAACAGGGTACTTGCGCCGCCTCGCGACAACTTTTGGGATGAACATGTCCATTACATTGGTTATAGCACCAGTTAAAATATTAACAGCAGATTCGACGTCTTCACTATCAAGCACGGTTTGCCAGTTGAAGTCCCGCGCGTGTTGGTAAAGCTGTAAGTAATCACCTCTTGTAAAACGAAAACGTGGCGTAGTCGGTAGCAGATCCCGTTGGAATTGACAGAGTGTAAATTCTACAGCAAGAGGAGGATGGAATGCATCCACCCGAGACAATAGTGCGACGTCATAGCGGATGTTCTCCACTGAAGAGTTCACAAAGACAAGATCGAGCACATTACCAGCACAATTATTTGCATAGTTAATTTGCGTAAGCCCGTTCAATTGCACAAAGTCAAGCAACGACTGACCCTTTTGTCGTGCATCACTCTGTGAACTCATTGTGCAGCCGGAGTCCCAGGCAACACTTGGCGCATTAAAATTACCGTATACATGCACAACGTACTTCGAAAAGTCAACAAGCCTTTCGAGGTCTTTCAGATGGTCGGCCAAAAGACTAGGGTGTACATCTGGAGGAAAATAGTAATATCCAATCAAATAGTTGCATCCACCTCTGGAGTGGACCTCAATCCAAACACACTCCTCGTATAACTCCAGATCCTGCCTTCTGGTAGCATTCAAAGAAGAGTCAACTGCAATTAATACACCGCCTCCATAGCGCTGGCCTGTAGCTTGATAATCGCGATCCCTCCTGAACACGGTGTACACATGCGTGAAGTAAACGCAACTGGCTATACTTGGCTCTAACCAAGTTTCAGTAAGACATACATAGGTGTAGTCCTCAGAAGCGACAGCACACAAAAATGCATCGGCTTTAGATCTAACACCACGAACATTCTGGTAATGCACTGTGCTCTTCATTGCGCTTGTCCCGTTGATCAGCAGGCGTGACAACACGATCATTTTTCAATACTCCGTAGAATGGCCGAAATAAACACCCGGATGGCCATACTTTGGGATCGTTGACAAGATCGAAAGATTCAGCGGGGACTGATATGTGGAATGACGCATGTCCATCATGCTTTGTCAATAATTTGGTGCACACTAGTGATCCAGCGTCGACAATATCGGAGAATGCGCCGACGACATCACTCACCGTCGTTGTGGGGTCCAATCTCGATATGAAAAGAGCCTGTTTCACAGTGCGGGAAACAGCGCTAAGTTTACTATTATTGCTGGAGCCTTCACCCGGAGGAATCCTCTTCTTCCGCACCACGACTTTAAAGTCATCATTATCAACCCCAGTCGTACCTGCGGTTTCCACAAATTGTCTCTGCATTACGGATGATTGCCGAGGTACAGTAACTGTGGATGAAGTACTTTCCGCATTTCGAAACGTTGAGCTTGAGAGCAAGGGCCTGCCTTGCTCCATGATTGGCAGCATAACCAGTCGCAGAAGCAGCAGGTAAAGCTGCAAACGATGATTTTTCATTGCTCCGAATTATGTCACCAATGCTAGGAAGCTGAGCTCGAAGGGCCTCGTTATCTTATTTCAAGGTCTTCACATCAGGGGATAAGTAATCAACTTCTTGGCATAACTGAGATATGATAGTTAGCAGATGATCTGTAGTGACAGGTATCGCAGCAGAAGCATCAGACACAGAAGCTATCACGTCTTCGCGCGGCTGCGGCAGGGCTGCATCACTAAGCCTCGTAGAATTTGCGTCGCGGCGTTTGGTACATGTGGTGCATTTGTAGATACTCACACCATTATTCATCAACAGGTCGTAGTCACTTCCAGTTACACCAATGCGCTTGCAGTGGAAACGACGTACACATGGCCCGCAACAACTCACTGTTTGCTGCTTGACATAGATGGGAGCGGAGCAGCTACCACATGTATCCCTCAACGGCACCATCTTGGAATGATCTATTACCTGACGCAGCTTTTTACCGGTCATGACGGCTTTGCGGCTTATTTGGAAAACAGAGGAATTCGTAGCAGTGGCTCCTGCAGTTGTGGGCCGCTGGCGGCGGGCGCTACGCACTACGTTCTGGACTGTGGGCTACTCGGGCGCTTCAGGCCGGGCAGGGGACCGCTTTGGGCAGACCTTTGACGGCCAACAATTTTTCCTTCTTGGTGACAAAGGTAGGGGTTTTGGATACCCTAAGAGAATTAGTTCGTTTGGCAAACATGCAGTAGGTGTTGGATGGTTTGTCTCCTGTCCCTCTGGCAGAGGTTGCCTGTGTGCTCGGGTCGAGGCCTCAGCTGGCTCATTCTCATGAGGGGGTGGGGCGAGGGCTCCAGCTGTGAGAGGGCCAGGGTTTGTGCGCAACGGCGGCACACGTGGGTGTGTCCAGAGTATGTCCAACTATGTCCAGAGTTTTTGGTGGATTGTGTCCCGGCCCCTCCTCGTCCCCCGGCGGGGGAGTCTTTTGCGCAGGACATGCAGACCTGCTCCGCGCTTCAGTATAGCAGTCGACCCGGGACACAAGGGATGCATCTGCGCCCTACCGCTTTTGCGCTGGGCTGGAATAGGACAATTGTTATATTAGGTGGTTGGGGACAGGAGGTCTATTAACCAGATCTATGTGATCTGTAAACACTTTTCGCTCGGGAGAATTCGGTGCAACATTTGCTTGTCGGCGGTCGGGGTGGCCGGCGGCCCCAGGTCTGGGTTGGGGTGCCCGGGTGGGGCCTTGGTTTGGGGCTGTCGCGTGCTGGGCTCGCGGGGGTTGTGCATTGGATGTAGCTGGTTGGGGCTGTGGGGTGGTGTGGTGCGGTCACAGGTTTGTGTGAGAGGTGCCTTTATTCCGTTTGGCGGCCCGTCATGTGCCTGGTTCGTTGCACAGCCTTTTGGACGTGTTTCGGCTTTGCTCCCTTGGGCCTTCAATTTTGGGGTGGTTCATTAGTACCCTGTGTGGGGTAAATTGCCACGAAACTTAGGGCAAAGTAGTTTGTCAATGGTGTGGCACGACGCCATCGTGAGATTTCTTTTTTTTTTTTTTCGGGGAGTGGGAGCATGATGTAGCATACGCCTGGCCTCACCCTAAAGCTTCGACCGAGGAATCTTGGTGACTCCCTCGACTTGGGTCGGGTCCAGAATCTGTTTTGGTAGGATGCTGGTGAGCCCTTCGCCAGGGGCACCACCAAAGTCTTTGACAGAGGAGGACTGGCGACTCCCTCGCCCGGTGGTGTCCCAAAGTTACTACTCCCCTTTGTTGATGTCGTTCCCCCATTAATTTTTTTGTCTCTCCTTTTTTTCTATTTGGAGTTCTGGTTGAGTGAGTGGGCGGTCCCCTGGGCGGCATGAAATGCACTAGAAACTAGTGATATAGCTGTGCGATGCACGGGTGCGGCTCAGTGCGGCCATGGGGATTGGCCTGCTTTCACTCACTATACGGGATAAGAGTTATTACCCTGACTATGGTGGCGGCTCTGACAGTTATAAGCCTGTAGGTATGCTAAAGGTGGTTGGGGGCTGCTCTGGGTACAGATGACAATTTCAATAGTGCTGTGTGTTCTAGGGATGAGAAGCTGCACTTCGTCAGGTGCTGTGTCGGCGGCGTAATTGCCCAGGGCGGTGTTCTGTGCGTCACCGGGTGTGTCCTATCGGGTGTCTGAGGTGTGCAGATTGAGGGGCTGTGGGTCACGGTAGGTCTGGGTTCCTGATATGGGGGTTCCCTGCGGGGCGGATGGCGTGCCGGGCCTATGGGTGGTTACGCGTAAGCTGCAGCCCTGGGGCTGGCGTGTTACCCGCCTCGCTCGGATGGATTCGGTATTTGGGGTTATGTTTGGTGATTGGTATGGTTTGGGCGTTGAGTCAGTGAACTTTCCAACAGGTAGATTTTCTATTTTGCGGTGGGTTGGTCCGGCATTATGTCAGCTTTGGGGTGTCGGGGGTGCCCGGCTAGGGATTTTTTTTTTGTAAAATTAATATGTCTCTTGTATTGTTCTTGTATGTATTTTGTATTATTATGTTTTGTGGAATGTTTCCACTATTTACTTTTGTTCCCGCTATTAGGGGACATCGCTCTGGCTGTCTGCCTAGTTGGTGTTTGGACTAGTGGTGTTGGGTTGGGTGACGTGGTGTGCTCGCTTCTGGGGTGTTTTGGGTAGCCTTTTGGGGGTCCAGGGATGTAGTGTGTGTGCCTGGTTGGTGGGCGGATAGGACAGCATGTTCGTCAGTTGGAGTGTTAATCTTATCCCCCTTTTTTTGCTCTCTTTCTCACTTTTTATATTTTATTTCATGGTATGCTCTGTTAACTAAATTTTATTTTATTTTGATAGGGCTATCGGTTAGTAGTTTTTTTTTGCTTTTGTTTCCTTGCAGGGTGTTACCCGGAGTGACTTGTGGGTTGTATATGGTTGTTGGTGTGCGTTTTGTTTTGCTTTTGTTTAAGTTTTCGTTTTAGGTTGTCATGAGGGGACTTCAGATTCCCACCTGTGTGGAAGTGGTCAGCAGACCGGGAGTACAAGTAGAGGACGGAGTGGTACCTGTAGATGGCTCCCCACATCGGGTGTTAGGAGAGTTGGGAACTCTGGAGGAGTCCGGCTGAAGACAAGTGTCATCGGTTATGGTCGGAACGCGGGCCATTCTTGTATTGTGTGTTTTTCGTTTGCATTGGTGTTGCATTAAAGGCTGTTGATTTGTTGGACCCGTTGTCATTGGATGTGGTTTCGTTGGGTATCTATAACTCTATTATTCTTCTGTTTCCTTTTTCGGTGTTCTGGCTCGGGGGGTTCTGTCTGTCTCTCTTTATCATTTCTTCTCTGTTGCTATCACTTTTTCTTTCTGCTCTTTTAATTTTTGCCTCTTTTAGCTGTCTCCTCTGTGATACCTTGTGTGTTGCGGGGGTTGTAGTTCTCTTTTTTTGTTTTTTTTTTGCTGATCTGTTTTCGGATCTTAATGTCCCATCCTACAGTTGGCAATACGACGACCTCCGAAGGTAGTTCTCTTGCTTAATGATAACACACTGCTGTTGGCTCGCTTTGGAGCTTTTCATCTGTTATGTTTTAAAGGGGCTACCTCCATAGGTAGTTCTCCTGCTTGATGACAAGACGTACTGCTGGCTGCGCTTTTCCGACGCGTTAACAGAACATCGAACGCTGGTACCGTGAGGCATACTGTTCCCGCCTGCTGTTGCGGTGCTACCTCTCAGGGAATTCGGGCTCGAGTATAGCCAAGCTTAGGTCGGACGACGGCTCCCTTCTCATTGACGCAAATGAGATTCGACGAGCAATGTGCAACCACTGTGCGGCACTTTGTACTGAGTCATCTCCAAATGAGCCTGCAGCTGAGGGTACCTACTGCCGGTGAAAGAAATAATGATTCAGGACGGCTAAAACGAAGCCCCTTTAGCCGCTCTCACAGCAATGCCGGGCGGAAAATGTCCTGGCGCCGATGGTATCCCGGTCGACTTTTAGACACGCTTCTGGGAGATCCTTAGCGGCGTTGTTACCTGGTATTGATACAGTCGGTGTAAACGGGGCTACCTCCATAGGTAGGTAGGTCAATACACACTATAAGAGGTCCTTTGTCTTTGTAAGCGCGGTCTAATGAACCGTCGTGGAGGCAACATCCTTTGCGGTGCTGTTTCGGAGAGGATTTTTTGTTGAAAAAATATCACTCGATGACAATACGCACACACACACATCTTTGCTGCGCTATCTATTGCGTAGGAGCCTAAGATATGATGAGGCCATAGAGGATGTCCTCAACCCAATATTTCCGCTCTGCAAATGCAGAGAAGAAATATTGCGCCTCTGCTGCCGCGCGCTACTGCGCCTGGCAGCCAGTTCTACCGGCACCGTCCTAGTGTGAGGCCACGTCCATCTGCCCTCTGGGACATTCCATCATCGCCGGTCAGGACTCATGTAGGGGAACACCACCTCCTCTACAAGGTCAGTGCCGACCCTTTTACGCAAACTGGGTACACAGCTGCAGTCAAGACCCTGCGCACTGGGAAGTGCCCCGGCTGTCATGGACTTCCGCATAAATTCTATAGCTGTTTCCAGTCGACATTGTCCGTACTTTGACTATTATTGGTTGGTTCACTGAGTGATTGGTTGATTGATTCGTTGGTTGGTTGACTGGCTGATTGATTGATTGTTTGGTTGACTGACTGATTGATTGATTGGTTGACTGACTGATTTATTAGTTGATTAGTTGATTAGCTGGCTGGCTGATTCGTAGGTTGACCGACTGATTGATTGTTTGGTTGATTAGTTGGTTGATTGACTGACTGGCTGACAGATTGATTGACTGTCTGGTTGGTTGACTGACTGATTGGTGGAATGAATGTTAGGTCGGCTGATTGATTGATTGGTTGACTGATTGATGAGTTGGTTTGTTGACTGATTGGCTGACTGATTCACTGGTTTGTTGACTGACTGATTGGTTGGTTGACTGAATGATTGGTTGGTGGACTGAATGTTTGGTCGGCTATTGATTCATTGATTGACAGATTGATTACTGGGTTGCTTGACTGACTAGCTGACTGATTCATAGGATGGTTGACTGAATGTTTGGTCGGCTGATTGATTGATTGTTAACTGATTGAGTGACTGATTTGCTGATTGGTTGGTTGACTGACTGATTGATTGGCTGCTTGACAGACTGATTGATTGAATTGTTGTCTGATTCATTGATTGGTTGGCTGATTGATTGTTTGACTGTCTGATTGATTGATTTGTGGGACAGATTGTTGTTCAAAATTCGCCGTTCAGAGGGGTTCGGTGCAAGAGAACAAGAGCACCATTTGAGCCATAAGGTCAAGCAGCACATATGCTGCAAATATGCGTTTCATTGTTCTGTTTACACTCAAAAGAAATACGAATGGAGAAATAACATATTCATAGTCGTCTTGAAGTTAAGAGCGTCATTTTGAGTGCTAACGGATACTTTATATCCGACGCTTCAGAAATCTGTGCTTTTCTTCTGTTTGTTAAATACGGGGAGAAAGAGATACACTGAGAATGCCATCCTTAGCTTCAGGATGTCTGTAGCAGAGCACTGCAGTACCGTATATATCAGACAACAGACTGTTGCATAGCACAAAGAAATGTCAAAACGTTAAATTACGTTCAGTGTAGAGCGGTACGTGTAGGTCTACTTCCAATTAGTATCATATTATATAGTCGTATCTTATAGTATCAGGCATTATTCTATAATATATAGCTGCATAACAGCATCCGGTAGAAGATAACGTTGTAGCATTAGGCGGTAGCACGAGACACTACTCGATCGTGGTGCTAGTGCTAGCGTTAGATATCCATCATCAGACAGCCATCCACCTGGTGGATAGGCTGGCGCAATGTGATATACCGTTAGTTCTGGGATAAGATCCTCCCAGACCTCGTTATCTCCACAACGGTAGTCCCATGCAGGTAGTAACGGTAGAGCGATAGCGGAAACACACGGAAACACAGAGCGTACGCTACTTCAGTCTCGTAAACTGCACCGATGCCCATGACCGTAGCTTGCGTTAGACAAACGGTCCGGAAAGCACGGTGAGGGAAAGAACCCATTACGAAAGAGCGATGCACTATTAGGCTCAAGAAGCACAAGTAGCAACCTTACACTCTAATACTCAAACTACAAACAAGAAAGCTGAAAACCTCAGATAGCTAGCACGAGCAAGGCAAGAAAGGACGCACCGAAGCCTCGAAATAGGAAACACGAGTACGGAGCTTGAATTGCGTCTGGTAATATGCGATTCTACATGTGCTACGCCAATATCATTATTATTATTGAAGGCACATGACAACCCATTTATAAAAGTTGAAGCTATGGGTAAAAAAAGCTAAAATTATATACACATTGCGTAACCGATTTAAGAGCACGTCGCAAGCTTGGGCTCCCGTGCACCAGGATAGTTTACACCGGTGCCAACATGGGCGATCCCGGGAAATTAATTTTAAGTGCCGCCTGGTGCACAACAGGTGCGCATTTTACCAGACGCAATTCCACCTCCGTACTCGTGTTTTGCTATTTCGAGGCTTCGGTGCGTCCAAATGGCGAACTACTGAATCACCAAAAACAACGAGGAGAACGACACAAAATGCAAAACGAGATTGTCGAACAAGCGTTGCTTCGCTTTGCAGCTTTCTTGCGTTGCCTTTGCTAGCTGTCTGAGCTTGTGAGCTTTCTTGCTTGTAGCCTCAGTCTTAGAGTGTAAAGTTGATCCTTGTGCTTCTTGAGCCTAATAGTACATCGCTCTTTCGTAATGGATTATTTCCCTCACAGTGCTTTCCGTACCGCTTGTCTAACGCTAGCTACGGTCATGGCCATCTGTGCAGTTCACGAGACCGAAGTAGCGTACGCTGTATTCATGTGTGTTTCCGCTATCGCTCTGGTGTTACTAGCTGCATGGGACTACTGTTGTGGAGATAACGAGGTCTCGGAGGATCTTCTCCCAGAACTAACAGTAGATCACAGTGCGTCAGCCCATCCATCAAGTGGATGGCTGTCCTCTAACGCTAGCACTAGCATCACGATCGAGTAGTGTCTCGTACTACCGCACAACGGTATATTCTGTATATTATGCAGCTATATATTATAGAATAATCCCTGATACTATAGGATACGAATGTATAATGTGATACTAATTGGAAGTAGGCTTACACGTACCGCTGTACGCTGAAAGTAATTTAACGTTTTGACATTTCTTTTTGCTACGCGACAGTCTGTTGTCTGATATATACGATACTGCAGTGTACTACTACACGCCTTGTTTTTATTGACGTAGGGGTCAAATCCGTACTGCTTGAGTATGCGATACAGTGCTTGCAGTATGAGTTTCACTTTGACGTCGTCACTCTCCTTCGAGGAAAGAATGTTTCCGATGGAGGAGGTGGTCACTTCAATTCTCTTGGCCATTGGCGAAAAGGTTCAACACGGCGGAAAGCAGGAGAGGAACCACCGACGAAAGAACGCCCTGTCCTCGCTGCTGAGACAGATAGCGCTTCAAACGTTGCGGATTCTTGTGAATCTTTTTGTAGGCGAGCCGTCGTAAAAAGCGTTTGTGCTTCTTCAAACGCGCGAACGTATCTGGAGCTAGAGCCACCTTTCCGTTCAATACATTGAGGCAAATTTCGGAGAGGTGTTTCATGTCGGACGAGGACGAACGTCTCAAGACGTCGCGACGGCGTGGAGGGGGTAGAGTGGAGAGTACTTTGAGTAAAGTGAGGTGAGGGCGGAGATTCATTTCGGAGCGTAGATATATTGACGTTCTCCCGGAAAGATATTGCTACGCAACCTGTGATCCTCGTGCGTATAGTTGTGAAGATCCACGAGTAAATATGCGTGGGGCGACGACATCGCTTGTTTATATGCGTCCAGAAAATACTCCAATCTTTTTCTGCCAAATAGCTGTTGGCCGAAATGTTCCATCTGGTGCACGCTGCGCACGGTGCGCCACAGGACGACGTAACTGGCGTTGTAGGATATTGTTCTAAAATGGCTACTGTCGAAAAAGATGTTTTGAACGAGTAAGAAGATCGACGCGTTGGCGTGGTGAGAACCCCGAATGAAAAGATCGGTCACCTCCTTCAAGGAACCGGCATCGGTCATGTGATCGTCGACGACGATCAGCGTAGCGCGCGACGTGTCCCACTCTCGCGGTAGCTCCTTGGTAAATTTTACGGAGTCCCTGAATTCGTCCTGCATGCTCGGCGAAGCACATTTCTGCACGTAGAATATTTGTGACGGAGGCTTGTCCACCACGTCGTTCAGGTTCCTCAGCACGTTAGCAACGAACGTAGATTTGCCGCACATGGAGGGGCCGCTTAAGATACAGCGAAAAGGATGACGGCAACGAAAAGGTTCGGGGGAAGACATTTTGCGTGCGTACACATTTCACGAAGAGAAAGAAGAGACTGAGACTCGAAGAGAAATGCATCGCTTTTATTTACACGTCGTCGTCGTCGTCCTCTACATCGGAACTGCGTTCCCAATACAGATTATCCAGGCTAAAGTTGGACTTCTTTTTCGCCAGTCTGTCCGCCGCTAAGATGCGGTCGAGCGTCTTCATCTTGTCCTGACACATTTCTTGACGCGCTTGCAACCATTCCAGGCGGTGGACTTGAAAGGCTTCCTCCACGATGCCGCGAATAAATTCGCGAAGTTCTTCGTTTTTTGTCTTTTCCTTGCGACGACGAGAAACGCAGGAGAATAAACCACACATGGCGTATTCCACGTATCGGTCAGAATGATGACGCGAGCGCGGTGCGCGCTGCCTTTATACAGACAAACGCGCGCGCGCAAAGAATGCAGAATGAAAGCGAAACTAAAAAGCCACCCGTCGCCGCTAGGAGCGCGCGCGCGCGCAGCGGAGAGCCGAAACCGAAAATACCCGCGGGCGGTGCAGAGGGAGCTAGGAGCGCGCGCGCGCGCATGCGCGGACGGGTGGAGCAGAGGGCGCGCGCGCATCCATAGCTGCCGCTGCGCGTCGCCTCACCAGGCCCCCACAACTCCCCCTCTTCGCAGCTCTAAAAAAATGTTTGCACGTCATAAACACGTGGTATTACTCCGTCAGGCATCATAGTTGATACCCATTGGCCGAAGGACATTGCGCGCTCCGTTATTGGTTGGCAAAGTTTCAAAAGAGCATTCTTTCGTGGGCTGCCTGTCTGGCCGGCAGTTACGAGAAGAGAAGGGAGAGAAGTGGCAGCGGCGTCTCGCGTCTCGACGATGTCAGTTGGCACCACGGTATGATGGCATTGTTGATGGCAAGAGAAGTCCCAGATTTGTTCGTGTGTCAAAGTGACTCAGCGCATGTTGTGATGTTTCCCAACACAAGTATCCTACGTACGAACAGTCTCTCGAGTTCAGAACTGGAATGCAGCTCACGCCTGAGGAACACTTGTGAGCGCCGTCGCATTTTCAAATGCAGTCACAATGGAGACAGGATTCGGTGTCCGTGCGACAAGCATTGCCCGCTTCGTTGAAACCTTCGTACTGCAGCCAACGAAAGGAGAAGCTAACCGTGAAATCGCGTGCACTCCTGTGATCGTCGTTTACTTCTGGGAGTAGTGTGTGTGTGTGTTTTCGTGTTCGAACTTGGTCAACGAACGCAACGATTTGGACTCTGTAGGCACGGTGAATATTTGTGTCAGATTATTGAATCAGTACGATGTTTCAAATAAATGTGTATTTTGTCAAAAATTTGCCTAGTTGTTCTGGAATACGGAATAACAAGCGTCGGGCATGAAAACCAGTAAAAGTAAAAGCCGATGGTAGCCAGTACTGGCCAGTACCGGGCCGAAAGGCGAGCCAAACTGAGAGACTCCTGATTGGCCGAAAGGTAGGCATCATAGTTGATTTTCATTGGTTGCATGTCCAGTGTTGCCTGAATTATCTCAAACTATGGGCTCTATGGGGAGCTGTGGGAGCCTGGCCTCACTCAGTTTCTCTCGGGCTGTCACGGACGACGGACGTGCGCTCCCCGCGCTCGCTCAGTTTCTGGCTGGCTGACGTACAGAGCAGACGTGTGTTCCCCGCGCTCGCTCAGTTTCTGCCTGGAAGTTGCCGCGGGGGAAAAGGTGAGTGATTTGACGCGCTCCTTTTCTCGTATGTTTGCCGTGTTTAGCGGTGACCAACGAGTGATTTGACCGCGCTCGTGTTAAGCCATATTCTCGCCTGTTTAGATTTGTTTTGTGGTGTCCAAGCCTGTTGACGCATGTTTAGCGATGTGTGCCCAGTGGTTCCCGCCTTGTGTTAGCTGCGTAGTGTTGAGGTTAGGCCTAAGCGATCGCCCCCGTAAGCCTTTTTCCTCGTATGTTTGCCGTGTTTAGCGGTGACCAACGAGTGATTTGACCGCGCTCGTGTTAAGCCTTTTCTCGCCTGTTTAGACTTGTTTTGTGGTGTCCAAGCCTGTTGACGCATGTTTAGCGATGTGTGCCCAGTGGTTCCCGCCTTGTGTTAGCTGAGTAGTGTTGAGGTTAGGCCTAAGCGATCGCCCCCGTAAGCCTTTTTCCTCGTATGTTTGCCGTGTTTAGCGGTGACCAACGAGTGATTTGACCGCGCTCGTGTTAAGCCTTTTCTCGCATGTTTAGACTTGTTCTGCGGTGAGCAAGCCTTTTGTTCGTGTTGGCGCATGTTTAGCGACGTGTACCCAGTGGTTCCCGCCTTGTGTTAGCTGCATAGTGTTGTGACGTTGAGGTTAGGCCTAAGCGATCGTCCCCGTAAGCCTTTTTCCCCGATGTGTACTGTTTTCTCCGTGCTGTTTTAGCAGTAGCGGTTAGACCTTTTCTCTCGCATGCCTAGACTTGTTTAGCAGTGCTGCAATTTTTACCTGCCGCTAGTATCTTGTTCTGTCTTTCTCCTCTAGAGCTATGATGGTGGCGCCATCTGGTGTGATGCCTTGCAACTAAGTGGCCACCTGTCGTCGATCTCTGCAACTACCCGACGTCAACAAGCGCTGGTCACCCCGGAGCCGTTTCTTCGCCGTGGCATCGTTGATTTTCGAATAAATTGTTTCTCTCCACTCTATTTCTATCTTTTCATTTTATTTTCTACGTATTTTTTTTATTTTTAGCAGCTCAACTAGCCCACAACTCACACAGTGGTCTGGACACGTCCTAGATGCTCCCCAATTAGTGTAATTACTCCCTGAATTATCCTAATTACTGTGGGTTGCTCATTAATGGCGTCCAGGCCACTGTGTGAGTTGTGGGCCAGTTGAGCTGATAATATACTACTTCACTCATATTCCTTTCACTCTTACATTTTTTGGACACTCATACACACATTCATACGACAGGGATCGACGCAAGCGGCAAATGTTGAACATGAGAGAACTGATGTTCTGAGGCTGGAACAACATAGAAGGGACAATCACATACAAGGCCTCAAGTTGCCTTAGAAATTAACGATGAAAGATGAAAGTCACTGAAAAGGTTAGCCAGCTGTAGGACACGAATCCACATCTTCTGGATTACCGGTCCAGAGCTCTACCAATTGAGCTAAGCTAACACGCCTTCTCAGCGACTTCCAGGGTGCGTCATCTGAAAGGACAAGCCAGTCACTGTCTCTCACTCATCTTCCTTTCACTCTGACATTTTTTGCACACTCATACACACATTCATACGACAGGGATCGACGCAAGCGGCAAATGTTGAACATGACAGAACTGATGTTCTGAGGCTGGAACAACATAGAAGGGACAATCACATACAAGGCCTCAAGTTGCCTTAGAAATTAACGATGAAAGATGAAAGTCACTGAAAAGGTTAGCCAGCTGTAGGACTCGAATCCACATCTTCTGGATTAGCGGTCCAGGGCTCTACCAATTGAGCTAAGCTAACACGCCTTCTCAGCGACTTCCAGGGTGCGTCATCTGAAGGGACAAGCCAGTCACTGTCTCTCACTCATCTTCCTTTCACTCTGACATTTTTTGCACACTCATACACACATTCATACGACAGGGATCGACGCAAGCGGCAAATGTTGAACATGAGAGAACTGATGTTCTGAGGCTGGAACAACATAGAAGGGACAATCACATACAAGGCCTCAAGTTGCCTTAGAAATTAACGATGAAAGATGAAAGTCACTGAAAAGGTTAGCCAGCTGTAGGACACGAATTCACATCTTCTGGATTACCGGTCCAGAGCTCTACCAATTGAGCTAAGCTAACACGCCTTCTCAGCGACTTCCAGGGTGCGTCATCTGAAGGGACAAGCCAGTCACTGTCTCTCACTCATCTTCCTTTCACTCTGACATTTTCTGCACACTCATACACACATTCATACGACAGGGATCGACGCAAGCGGCAAATGTTGAACATGAGAGAACTGATGTTCTGAGGCTGGAACAACATAGAAGGGACAATCACATACAAGGCCTCAAGTTGCCTTAGAAATTAACGATGAAAGATGAAAGTCACTGAAAAGGTTAGCCAGCTGTAGGACTCGAATCCACATCTTCTGGATTAGCGGTCCAGGGCTCTACCAATTGAGCTAAGCTAACACGCCTTCTCAGCGACTTCCAGGGTGCGTCATCTGAAGGGACAAGCCAGTCACTGTCTCTCACTCATCTTCCTTTCACTCTTACATTTTTTGCACACTCATACACAAATTCATACGACAGGGATCAACGCAAGCGGCAAATGTTGAACATGAGAGAACTGATGTTCTAAGGCTGGAACAACATAGAAGGGACAATCACATACAAGGCCTCAAGTTGCTTTAGAAATTAACGATGAAAGATGAAAGTCACTGAAAATGTTAGCCAGCTGTAGGACACGAATCCACATCTTCTGGATTACCGGTCCAGAGCTCTACCAATTGAGCTAAGCTAACACGCCTTCTCAGTGACTTCCAGGGTGCGTCATCTGAAGGGACAAGCCAGTCACTGTCTCTCACTCATCTTCCTTTCACTCTTACATTTTTTGCACACTCATACACACATTCATACGACAGGGATCGACGCAAGCGGCAAATGTTGAGCATGAGAGAACTGATGTTCTGAGGCTGGAACAACATAGAAGGGACAATCACATACAAGGCCTCAAGTTGCCTTAGAAATTAACGATGAAAGATGAAAGTCACTGAAAAGGTTAGCCAGGTGTAGGACACGAATTCACATCTTCTGGATTACCGGTCCAGAGCTCTACCAATTGAGCTAAGCTAACACGCCTTCTCAGCGACTTCCAGGGTGCGTCATCTGAAAGGACAAGCCAGTCACTGTCTCTCACTCATCTTCCTTTCACTCTGACATTTTTTGCACACTCATACACACATTCATACGACAGGGATCGACGCAAGCGGCAAATGTTGAACATGACAGAACTGATGTTCTGAGGCTGGAACAACATAGAAGGGACAATCACATACAAGGCCTCAAGTTGCCTTAGAAATTAACGATGAAAGATGAAAGTCACTGAAAAGGTTAGCCAGCTGTAGGACTCGAATCCACATCTTCTGGATTAGCGGTCCAGGGCTCTACCAATTGAGCTAAGCTAACACGCCTTCTCAGCGACTTCCAGGGTGCGTCATCTGAAGGGACAAGCCAGTCACTGTCTCTCACTCATCTTCCTTTCACTCTGACATTTTTTGCACACTCATACACACATTCATACGACAGGGATCGACGCAAGCGGCAAATGTTGAACATGAGAGAACTGATGTTCTGAGGCTGGAACAACATAGAAGGGACAATCACATACAAGGCCTCAAGTTGCCTTAGAAATTAACGATGAAAGATGAAAGTCACTGAAAAGGTTAGCCAGCTGTAGGACACGAATTCACATCTTCTGGATTACCGGTCCAGAGCTCTACCAATTGAGCTAAGCTAACACGCCTTCTCAGCGACTTCCAGGGTGCGTCATCTGAAGGGACAAGCCAGTCACTGTCTCTCACTCATCTTCCTTTCACTCTGACATTTTCTGCACACTCATACACACATTCATAGGACAGGGATCGACGCAAGCGGCAAATGTTGAACATGAGAGAACTGATGTTCTGAGGCTGGAACAACATAGAAGGGACAATCACATACAAGGCCTCAAGTTGCCTTAGAAATTAACGATGAAAGATGAAAGTCACTGAAAAGGTTAGCCAGCTGTAGGACTCGAATCCACATCTTCTGGATTAGCGGTCCAGGGCTCTACCAATTGAGCTAAGCTAACACGCCTTCTCAGCGACTTCCAGGGTGCGTCATCTGAAGGGACAAGCCAGTCACTGTCTCTCACTCATCTTCCTTTCACTCTGACATTTTTTGCACACTCATACACACATTCATACGACAGGGATCGACGCAAGCGGCAAATGTTGAACATGAGAGAACTGATGTTCTGAGGCTAGAACAACATAGAAGGGACAATCACATACAAGGCCTCAAGTTGCCTTAGAAATTAACGATGAAAGATGAAAGTCACTGAAAAGGTTAGCCAGCTGTAGGACACGAATCCACATCTTCTGGATTACCGGTCCAGAGCTCTACCAATTGAGCTAAGCTAACACGCCTTCTCAGCGACTTCCAGGGTGCGTCATCTGAAGGGACAAGCCAGTCACTGTCTCTCACTCATCTTCCTTTCACTCTTACATTTTTTGCACACTCATACACAAATTCATACGACAGGGATCAACGCAAGCGGCAAATGTTGAACATGAGAGAACTGATGTTCTGAGGCTGGAACAACATAGAAGGGACAATCACATACAAGGCCTCAAGTTGCTTTAGAAATTAACGATGAAAGATGAAAGTCACTGAAAATGTTAGCCAGCTGTAGGACACGAATCCACATCTTCTGGATTACCGGTCCAGAGCTCTACCAATTGAGCTAAGCTAACACGCCTTCTCAGTGACTTCCAGGGTGCGTCATCTGAAGGGACAAGCCAGTCACTGTCTCTCACTCATCTTCCTTTCACTCTTACATTTTTTGCACACTCATACACACATTCATACGACAGGGATCGACGCAAGCGGCAAATGTTGAGCATGAGAGAACTGATGTTCTGAGGCTGGAACAACATAGAAGGGACAATCACATACAAGGCCTCAAGTTGCCTTAGAAATTAACGATGAAAGATGAAAGTCACTGAAAAGGTTAGCCAGCTGTAGGACACGAATTCACATCTTCTGGATTACCGGTCCAGAGCTCTACCAATTGAGCTAAGCTAACACGCCTTCTCAGCGACTTCCAGGGTGCGTCATCTGAAAGGACAAGCCAGTCACTGTCTCTCACTCATCTTCCTTTCACTCTGACATTTTTTGCACACTCATACACACATTCATACGACAGGGATCGACGCAAGCGGCAAATGTTGAACATGACAGAACTGATGTTCTGAGGCTGGAACAACATAGAAGGGACAATCACATACAAGGCCTCAAGTTGCCTTAGAAATTAACGATGAAAGATGAAAGTCACTGAAAAGGTTAGCCAGCTGTAGGACTCGAATCCACATCTTCTGGATTAGCGGTCCAGGGCTCTACCAATTGAGCTAAGCTAACACGCCTTCTCAGCGACTTCCAGGGTGCGTCATCTGAAGGGACAAGCCAGTCACTGTCTCTCACTCATCTTCCTTTCACTCTGACATTTTTTGCACACTCATACACACATTCATACGACAGGGATCGACGCAAGCGGCAAATGTTGAACATGAGAGAACTGATGTTCTGAGGCTGGAACAACATAGAAGGGACAATCACATACAAGGCCTCAAGTTGCCTTAGAAATTAACGATGAAAGATGAAAGTCACTGAAAAGGTTAGCCAGCTGTAGGACACGAATTCACATCTTCTGGATTACCGGTCCAGAGCTCTACCAATTGAGCTAAGCTAACACGCCTTCTCAGCGACTTCCAGGGTGCGTCATCTGAAGGGACAAGCCAGTCACTGTCTCTCACTCATCTTCCTTTCACTCTGACATTTTCTGCACACTCATACACACATTCATAGGACAGGGATCGACGCAAGCGGCAAATGTTGAACATGAGAGAACTGATGTTCTGAGGCTGGAACAACATAGAAGGGACAATCACATACAAGGCCTCAAGTTGCCTTAGAAATTAACGATGAAAGATGAAAGTCACTGAAAAGGTTAGCCAGCTGTAGGACTCGAATCCACATCTTCTGGATTAGCGGTCCAGGGCTCTACCAATTGAGCTAAGCTAACACGCCTTCTCAGCGACTTCCAGGGTGCGTCATCTGAAGGGACAAGCCATTCACTGTCTCTCACTCATCTTCCTTTCACTCTGACATTTTTTGCACACTCATACACACATTCATACGACAGGGATCGACGCAAGCGGCAAATGTTGAACATGAGAGAACTGATGTTCTGAGGCTGGAACAACATAGAAGGGACAATCACATACAAGGCCTCAAGTTGCCTTAGAAATTAACGATGAAAGATGAAAGTCACTGAAAAGGTTAGCCAGCTGTAGGACACGAATCCACATCTTCTGGATTACCGGTCCAGAGCTCTACCAATTGAGCTAAGCTAACACGCCTTCTCAGCGACTTCCAGGGTGCGTCATCTGAAAGGACAAGCCAGTCACTGTCTCTCACTCATCTTCCTTTCACTCTGACATTTTTTGCACACTCATACACACATTCATACGACAGGGATCGACGCAAGCGGCAAATGTTCAACATGACAGAACTGATGTTCTGAGGCTGGAACAACATAGAAGGGACAATCACATACAAGGCCTCAAGTTGCCTTAGAAATTAACGATGAAAGATGAAAGTCACTGAAAAGGTTAGCCAGCTGTAGGACTCGAATCCACATCTTCTGGATTAGCGGTCCAGGGCTCTACCAATTGAGCTAAGCTAACACGCCTTCTCAGCGACTTCCAGGGTGCGTCATCTGAAGGGACAAGCCAGTCACTGTCTCTCACTCATCTTCCTTTCACTCTGACATTTTTTGCACACTCATACACACATTCATACGACAGGGATCGACGCAAGCGGCAAATGTTGAACATGAGAGAACTGATGTTCTGAGGCTGGAACAACATAGAAGGGACAATCACATACAAGGCCTCAAGTTGCCTTAGAAATTAACGATGAAAGATGAAAGTCACTGAAAAGGTTAGCCAGCTGTAGGACACGAATTCACATCTTCTGGATTACCGGTCCAGAGCTCTACCAATTGAGCTAAGCTAACACGCCTTCTCAGCGACTTCCAGGGTGCGTCATCTGAAGGGACAAGCCAGTCACTGTCTCTCACTCATCTTCCTTTCACTCTGACATTTTCTGCACACTCATACACACATTCATAGGACAGGGATCGACGCAAGCGGCAAATGTTGAACATGAGAGAACTGATGTTCTGAGGCTGGAACAACATAGAAGGGACAATCACATACAAGGCCTCAAGTTGCCTTAGAAATTAACGATGAAAGATGAAAGTCACTGAAAAGGTTAGCCAGCTGTAGGACTCGAATCCACATCTTCTGGATTAGCGGTCCAGGGCTCTACCAATTGAGCTAAGCTAACACGCCTTCTCAGCGACTTCCAGGGTGCGTCATCTGAAGGGACAAGCCAGTCACTGTCTCTCACTCATCTTCCTTTCACTCTGACATTTTTTGCACACTCATACACACATTCATACGACAGGGATCGACGCAAGCGGCAAATGTTGAACATGAGAGAACTGATGTTCTGAGGCTGGAACAACATAGAAGGGACAATCACATACAAGGCCTCAAGTTGCCTTAGAAATTAACGATGAAAGATGAAAGTCACTGAAAAGGTTAGCCAGCTGTAGGACACGAATCCACATCTTCTGGATTACCGGTCCAGAGCTCTACCAATTGAGCTAAGCTAACACGCATTCTCAGCGACTTCCAGGGTGCGTCATCTGAAGGGACAAGCCAGTCACTGTCTCTCACTCATCTTCCTTTCACTCTTACATTTTTTGCACACTCATACACAAATTCATACGACAGGGATCAACGCAAGCGGCAAATGTTGAACATGAGAGAACTGATGTTCTGAGGCTGGAACAACATAGAAGGGACAATCACATACAAGGCCTCAAGTTGCTTTAGAAATTAACGATGAAAGATGAAAGTCACTGAAATGTTAGCCAGCTGTAGGACACGAATCCACATCTTCTGGATTACCGGTCCAGAGCTCTACCAATTGAGCTAAGCTAACACGCCTTCTCAGTGACTTCCAGGGTGCGTCATCTGAAGGGACAAGCCAGTCACTGTCTCTCACTCATCTTCCTTTCACTCTTACATTTTTTGCACACTCATACACACATTCATACGACAGGGATCGACGCAAGCGGCAAATGTTGAGCATGAGAGAACTGATGTTCTGAGGCTGGAACAACATAGAAGGGACAATCACATACAAGGCCTCAAGTTGCCTTAGAAATTAACGATGAAAGATGAAAGTCACTGAAAAGGTTAGCCAGCTGTAGGACACGAATTCACATCTTCTGGATTACCGGTCCAGAGCTCTACCAATTGAGCTAAGCTAACACGCCTTCTCAGCGACTTCCAGGGTGCGTCATCTGAAAGGACAAGCCAGTCACTGTCTCTCACTCATCTTCCTTTCACTCTGACATTTTTTGCACACTCATACACACATTCATACGACAGGGATCGACGCAAGCGGCAAATGTTGAACATGACAGAACTGATGTTCTGAGGCTGGAACAACATAGAAGGGACAATCACATACAAGGCCTCAAGTTGCCTTAGAAATTAACGATGAAAGATGAAAGTCACTGAAAAGGTTAGCCAGCTGTAGGACTCGAATCCACATCTTCTGGATTAGCGGTCCAGGGCTCTACCAATTGAGCTAAGCTAACACGCCTTCTCAGCGACTTCCAGGGTGCGTCATCTGAAGGGACAAGCCAGTCACTGTCTCTCACTCATCTTCCTTTCACTCTGACATTTTTTGCACACTCATACACACATTCATACGACAGGGATCGACGCAAGCGGCAAATGTTGAACATGAGAGAACTGATGTTCTGAGGCTGGAACAACATAGAAGGGACAATCACATACAAGGCCTCAAGTTGCCTTAGAAATTAACGATGAAAGATGAAAGTCACTGAAAAGGTTAGCCAGCTGTAGGACACGAATTCACATCTTCTGGATTACCGGTCCAGAGCTCTACCAATTGAGCTAAGCTAACACGCCTTCTCAGCGACTTCCAGGGTGCGTCATCTGAAGGGACAAGCCAGTCACTGTCTCTCACTCATCTTCCTTTCACTCTGACATTTTCTGCACACTCATACACACATTCATACGACAGGGATCGACGCAAGCGGCAAATGTTGAACATGAGAGAACTGATGTTCTGAGGCTGGAACAACATAGAAGGGACAATCACATACAAGGCCTCAAGTTGCCTTAGAAATTAACGATGAAAGATGAAAGTCACTGAAAAGGTTAGCCAGCTGTAGGACTCGAATCCACATCTTCTGGATTAGCGGTCCAGGGCTCTACCAATTGAGCTAAGCTAACACGCCTTCTCAGCGACTTCCAGGGTGCGTCATCTGAAGGGACAAGCCAGTCACTGTCTCTCACTCATCTTCCTTTCACTCTGACATTTTTTGCACACTCATACACACATTCATACGACAGGGATCGACGCAAGCGGCAAATGTTGAACATGAGAGAACTGATGTTCTGAGGCTGGAACAACATAGAAGGGACAATCACATACAAGGCCTCAAGTTGCCTTAGAAATTAACGATGAAAGATGAAAGTCACTGAAAAGGTTAGCCAGCTGTAGGACACGAATCCACATCTTCTGGATTACCGGTCCAGAGCTCTACCAATTGAGCTAAGCTAACACGCCTTCTCAGCGACTTCCAGGGTGCGTCATCTGAAGGGACAAGCCAGTCACTGTCTCTCACTCATCTTCCTTTCACTCGTACATTTTTTGCACACTCATACACAAATTCATACGACAGGGATCAACGCAAGCGGCAAATGTTGAACATGAGAGAACTGATGTTCTGAGGCTGGAACAACATAGAAGGGACAATCACATACAAGGCCTCAAGTTGCCTTAGAAATTAACGATGAAAGATGAAAGTCACTGAAAAGGTTAGCCAGCTGTAGGACTACGAATTCACATCTTCTGGATTACCGGTCCAGAGCTCTACCAATTGAGCTAAGCTAACACGCCTTCTCAGCGACTTCCAGGGTGCGTCATCTGAAGGGACAAGCCAGTCACTGTCTCTCACTCATCTTCCTTTCACTCTTACATTTTTTGCACACTCATACACACATTCATACGACAGGGATCGACGCAAGCGGCAAATGTTGAACATGAGAGAACTGATGCTTATGAGGCTGGAACAACATAGAAGGGACAATCACATACAAGGCCTCAAGTTGCCTTAGAAATTAACGATGAAAGATGAAAGTCACTGAAAAGGTTAGCCAGCTGTAGGATACGAATCCACATCTTCTGGATTACCGGTCCAGGGCTCTACCAATTGAGCTAAGCTAACACGCCTTCTCAGCGACTTCCAGGGTGCGTCATCTGAAGGGACAAGCCAGTCACTGTCTCTCATTCATCTTCCTTTCACTCTTACATTTTTGCACACTCATACACACATTCATACGACAGGGATCGACGCAAAGCGGCAAATGTTGAACATGAGAGAACTGATGTCCTGAGGCTGGAACAACATAGAAGGGACAATCACATACAAGGCCTCAAGTTGCCTTAGAAATTAACGATGAAAGATGAAAGTCACTGAAAAGGTTAGCCAGCTGTAGGACACGATCCACATCTTCTGGATTACCGGTCCAGGGCTCTACCAATTGAGCTAAGCTAACACGCCTTCTCAGCGACTTCCAGGGTGCGTCATCTGAAGGGACAAGCAGTCACTGTCTCTCACTCATCTTCCTTTCACTCTTACATTTTTTGCACACTCATACACACATTCATACGACAGGGATCGACGCAAGCGGCAAATGTTAAACATGAGAGAACTGATGTCCTGAGGCTGGAACAACATAGAAGGGACAATCACATACAAGGCCTCAAGTTGCCTTAGAAATTAACGATGAAAGATGAAATTCACTGAAAAGGTTAGCCAGCTGTAGGTCTTGAATCCACATCTTCTGGATTACCGGTCCAGAGCTCTACCAATTGAGCTAAGCTAACACGCCTTCTCAGCGACTTCCAGGGGTGCATCATCTGAAGGGACAAGCCAGTCACTGTCTCTCACTCATCTTCCTTTCACTCTTACATTTTTGCACACTCATACACACATTCATACGACAGGGATCGACCGCAAGCGGCAAATGTTAAACATGAGAGAACTGATGTCCTGAGGCTGGAACAACATAGAAGGGACAATCACATACAAGGCCTCAAGTTGCCTTAGAAATTAACGATGAAAGATGAAATTCACTGAAAAGGTTAGCCAGCTGTAGGACTCGAATCCACATCTTCTGGATTACCGGTCCAGGGCTCTACCAATTGAGCTAAGCTAACACGCCTTCTCAGCGACTTCCAGGGTGCGTCATCTGAAGGGACAAACCAATCACCATCTTTCATGGTTAATTCCTAAGGCAACTTGAGGGCCTTGTATGTGATTGTCCCTTCTATGTTGTTCCAGCCTCAGAACATCAGTTCTCTCGTGTTCAACATTTGCCCGCTTGCGTCGATCCTGTCGTATGAATGTGTGTATGAGTGTGCAAAAAATGTAAGAGTGAAAGGAGGATGAGTGAAGTGAGTGACTGGTTTCTCCCTTCAGATGACGCACCATGGAAGTCGCTGGAGAAGGTGTGTTAGCTTAGCTCAATTGGTAGAGCCCCTGGACCGGTAATCCAGAAGGTGTGGGTTCGGGTCCTACAGCTGGCTAACCTTTTCAGTGAGTTTCATCTTTCATCGTTACTTTGATGGCCAATGATGTTCGTCGATCAACCAGCCGTGTTTGCATTGTCGGAGTCCCTGTTGCCCTCGCTGTAAGTAACAAACGTTACACATGTAACAAATGTTACAAATGTAACAGGCTGTGCCACCGAACCATCGAGGACTTTGAGCATTTTAGGGATTCATTCAGGGGGCATTCAGGGGGCATTCAGGAGGCATTGAGAAACGTTACTCGTATATGCTTTTCAACATGAATGACACCGCCCTAGAAGGCTTCTCTTAAAACTTAGCATCACATAGTTCGACTTAGTTATCATTATGGTTTTTTGCGTTGCTTTTGGGATAATGGGCCACGTTTTGGTGAAAATATGGTTTAGTAAAGTGTGGAATCATAAGTGTGTTTGAACATCAGAGGAAATGAAACCATTTCTCAGGCCGAATGCGTGCTGCAGCTGTGCTTGCAACTCCTGCGTGCCTACAAAACTGGAAGCCTGGACATGTTTCAGCTCAAGGAACGTCTTCCTAGTTATGCGAAAAAAAAAGCCTCCGTAGTCAGTAACTTTTTTCCGCATTAATCCATCCACATAAGATTGACGCATGAGAGTCAAATTATTTCGATTGGTGAGTGAATTAAAGCTATCGTGATCTTTTAATTCAGATGTCACGCTGGGCCACTACCTGAGCGTGTGTAAACAAAAAATGAATGCCTTGATGGAGGGTATCACTGAAGAGTCCACCACAAGATTTCGGACTCAGAGCCTGTGATGATGGTCAAGCAAGGAAGCCAATGTCTAAGAAAAGGTATATTCTTGATGCATTAATATTGTCACAGTTCTCTTAAAGACAAAAGTACGAGTCGCACTACATGTGCCATACCGGTTCTCGAACTATATACACTTCAATTACCAAACATGTTAACTTCTGTTACCAAAGGTGCACAAACATTTTCTTTTCTTTTCTTAAAGGTAGCACTACAATTATGAACATGCGTCATACGTATTCTCAAGGTGTTACACATGTTCCATATCAGTGTTGGGGGGTAACTCGTTACCGAGCTCGATACTGTAGCTAGGCTACTTATTCGCTAACTTTTAGCTTAGCTCGTTGCTTTTGAGCTCCAGTCACTTGTCCAGGAAATTGGAGATTCCTTGTGTCAGATTCTCGTCTACAAACATATCAGGCTACGTCGTCCGTTCCGTATGACTTGAGATAAAAGCAACGTGCACGGCGCGTCTGAACATCATTGTTGAAACGCAAGTGAACGTACAAATTATGCTTTAGCCGCGTACATTAGGAGGCTCAGGTGTCGTTCATCTTAATGACGAGCAGTGTATCCATAATGATGCAGGGTCAATTTCCGAATGGGTTAAAACTGGGCTCGGTTTCTACGATATGTGCGTAGAGGACAACTCATAGAAGGCCGGTTTCACGTCACTTCTAGCAGAGAGGTCCCATCGACCACTTGGATTTTTATTATTTTTTTATATTTAGAAGCTCATCGTACATGATCACCAACAATGAAAAAAATGAATAATTTTCTACGGAATAGTTTCGCGCAAAAAAAATCGAGAAAATCCGACCCTGAATTCGAGTGTTTTTCAGTTTTGCCGTGTTGGCACGCGTATATCTCCCTAGTTACTGCAGTGAAATTTCTTTATGCTTTAGTATGCCTACAGGTCAGCAGTGCGGGCGCAAATTTTGGCGCGCAGGAGCAACGCTCCGTGATATAAAAAATGGCGAACATGCTCTCTCTCGCAGTTTTTGTTCCAACTCGACGCGTGATTTTTGTGGCTGTACATATTCCTCACTACCCTATTGGTATCACTTCACTCACTTTTATTGCTCTTTCATCTCAGCGTATACCCCCTACATGTATCTGCTGAAAGCAGCATATGTTAAGGTGTATTTAAAAAAACAACAACAAGGATCATGAGCGCCCATTTCTCAAAAAGGCCTCTTTTTATTTCATTTTCATTGTGCCAGACATGGCCCGATGTTAGACCTTTCATATTCCGCTTCAAAAGGCGTACACTGGCGATTATCGCGTTAAAACGCGGGCTCTAGCTGCGTGCTTACGTGACGGAGCCGGCTGCCGGCACCGCGGGATGGCGGGCCTTCGTGGCGATGCTCCTTTTATTTGGTTCAAGGTTGTCTGTCTTAGCCTTACCTGAGCTATTCGTCGGCTAACTTTTGACGTATTGCTGAAGAAAATGCGTCTTTTGCTTAGGCATAAATGCTTATGCTTCTTTCATGTTTCTGTACGCGATGACGGGTACGAGAAACTTCTTTGTACCGACGTTTGGCCAGGTTGTCTTTTTAGGCCCAATGTTGGCCGTCTGAGGAGAAACGATGCTGGTGGCGCCGAAGTGACGAAAAAACGGAGCTAGCGTGTCCCCTTTAGGCTCATCAATATAAATGCAAGGAGCATCGTAAGCAAAGGCGGCGAACTTGAGAGTGTTGTCTTGGCCTTTGACCCTGATATTATGATCATCACGGAAACCTGGTTAAACAGTCAGGTAAACGATAGTGAAATATTCCCAAGTGGATTCGCTGTATACCGGAGAGATAGGGGCTCCCGAGGGGGCGGAGTGGCGCTCGTGATAAAGAATACGCTATCTCCCAAACTGGTTTGTGATGATGCAGAATGTGAAATGATATGGGCCTCGGTCCGATGTGGCTCCCATTGTTTTCTTGTTGGCGGAATGTATAGATGCCCACATGCCGGTATCGATGTTCTTCATGGATTGTCTGATTTTTTATTTTCTAAAACAAAGGTCTTTTCACATATAGTGCTCGGGGCGATTTTAATTTGCCAAACATTAACTGGTCGCAGGTTGTCCATAGGGCCAGTGTGAACATTACAGGTTACTTATCGATATTGCTTTTTAGCAACAACCTGTCGCAGTGATTGACTTTCCAACGAGGAAATGAACGATAGTGAATCATTGCTTGACCTGATCTTTTTATCTGAGAGTGTTCGCAAATTAGTGTTGAAGACATATCCAGCGGAGGGACTATCCGATCATGAGCTTGTTGTTTTGCGATTTGTCCACCTCACACACTTGTGGCCAGGATGTAAAAGTTAGTAGATTTCGTGACTTTGAGAGGGCAAGTGATATTGATATACTTGACCTTTTAGATGAGTCGTATGAAAGGTGTCGTATGCTAATTGCACTGAATAGTCCAGTGAACAGATGTGGCTATTTTTTAAACAGGTAGTTCACGAATGTATTGAGAAGGTTCAGTTCACGAACGGACGAAAAAAAGAAAAAAACAGAATCCTTGGGTGACACGAGAAATCCTGCAGTTCAAAAGAAGGATAAACGAATTGAACTGTACTATCCTCACCTGAAACATTTGTACCGTCGAATCGCCCGAAGGTTAAAATCCTTGGTACAAAACTCTAGATACCATTTCTTTAATGTGAAAATGCACAACTTTTTAAAGACCGACCCAAGCGTTTTCTGGCTACACCTTACTAAAAAGGATAGACATGTTATAACAAACAATCATGATGGTCCGACTTCTGTCTGTGAAGAGAGCGTAGAGGACAAATTTAATCGCTTTTTTTGTTCTGTGCACACAACAGACAATTCTGTCACGCCGAGTCTTCCTCCTTACAGACACTGTATCAACGATCTAATCATTAGAGAAGAGGGCGTCCTAGACAGTTTGCTTAGATTAAATCCGAGAAAATCTTGCGGACCAGACGGCGTTCCTAATACTTTTCTGCGAAGGTATGGTGAGCGCTGTTCTAAGTTTCTTGCAGTGATATATTCTTTTAGTTTGCAGTCCGGGGAATTTCCGATGATTGGAAAATAGCTAAAATAGTGCCAATATTTAAAAGTGGAGATAGTGCGTTGTGTTCACTAATTACAGACCGGTATCGCTGTTGAGCACGTGCAGCAAGGTGCTTGAGCCACTTCGTTGCTAAGCACATAATAACATACCTAGAGACCAACTCGTTCTTATAAAGGAGCAACACGGCTTTCGGCGGGGTTTCTCAACAATAACTCAGCTTGTGCACATAACTAATGACTTTGCCACCGTTTGTCGACGACGATGGTCAAGTCGACGTGGCTGTTCTTAGACTGGTCGAAGGCCTTTGATAGAGTTTCACACCGCAAACTGTTAATCAAACTGAAAACCTTGCTTCAGAATGACAGGATGTTACGTTGGTTGGACTCCTATCTGACCAACCGGAAGCAGTTTGTGAGTGTTACAAGCGGTGACTCCTCGCAGCTACCTGTGATTTCTGGCGTCCCACAGGGTTCAGTGCTAGGGCCGTTACTCTTTTTAATTTTATAAATGATCTTCATTCAGATAACACAGCAATACAGTGCCGATTCTTTGCAGATGACTGCATAGAAGCGTATACGAAGAGGGGAGTCAAGTCCTGTAGATCACATAAACAAAATACAGAAACCGACACTGAAGATTTTAGTTTAAGTTTAATTTGTACAAGCTTTCGCGTGGAGGTCCACGCTTCCTCAGGTACAAAGTGAAGTGGTGACACACATAAGTATATATAGTATACACGACTAAACACACTGCTGTACAAAGAAAGGGAAGGAGGAGAGGAGATATGGTGCCACATGTCTGTGTACAATGAATAGCTGGGCAGACGGATAAGGTGACCTCTAACCGTTTAAGAACAGTAAGAGGTGTTATGAACAAAAAGGCTCGCCAACCCAGTTTCGCGGAAGGGGGGTCAGGAGTATGGGAAACGAGTGGCCCAGAATGGACAAAAGGGAAGGTTACGGATTATCTAACGGAGTACCAGACGATGACTGAAAGTGGGATTCAAGAATTGTGCACAAATAAATTTAGATATATAGCTATAAATTTACATAAGCGGATATAACGAGCCAGGACTAAGATTCAGACCATTTGGTGTGAGACACTTGAATTGCGAAATTAAGTAGGACTCTCTATTCTTACGTTTAATGTCGGTGCGGAACCCAGATTCTAGCAATATAATTTTCAAATCAGTTTCAAAATCGTGATTAGGTTGATTGAAGTGAATGGCGACAGGAGTTTGGCGGGCATTTAGGATATCAAATTTGTGGCCATAAAATCTTTTTCTCATTGTGTTGGAGGTTTCACCGATGTATTGTGAATTGCACTTGCTGCAGAATATCAAGTAACAAATATTGGGTGAATTACAGTGGAGTGAATGACGAATTTTCAAACAGAAGTCACCCAAAGTGCTACGGGCAATGGTGGACGGCGCGATAATTTACAGGTCTGGCACCGTGTACTACCACAGGGATAACAACCCGGCGAGCGCTTCATCATGCATGATGACGTGAGGATGTCGCGCAAATTTTTCGATCTACGAATGCTACTAATGGGGGAGTGGGAAAAATTTCCTTTAATTGCTCGTCAGCATGTAATATATTGAGGTGGCGTCTAAGAATGGAATTGGTATTGACAAGTGATTTATGATATGTGGTGGATAAAACTACATTACTTAAGTCCTCTTTGCGTTTCGGGGTGAATAAGGACTCCCTGGATAGGCTAGATGATTTGGCAAACGAGTCATGGATGAGTTCAGATGGGTAATTTCGTTTTTTCGAAATCAGATACCATTTGCTGAGCATGTTTTACAAAATCAGTCTGATCTGAGCAGATTCGTTTCAGGCGCAAGAACTGACCATATGGAATACTCCTTTTCTGGTGATTGGGATGATAGCTTTCATAGTGGAGATATTGGCGCTTGTCCGTTGGTTTCTTGTATAGTTCAGTGGTCAGCCTACCAGATTTACATGACACTGTCACATCAAGGAAGTTGATGGATGACCTTGAATAGTTACAGGTAAATTTAATTTTGCTATGCAGAGAATTGAAGTGATCAAAAAATGACTGCAGAGATGCCTCATCACCAGACCAGAGGACAAAAATGTCGTCGATGAACCTGAGATATATAAGTGGCTTAAGGGGGAAAGAATTGAGGGCTGAGTTTTCAAAACGACCCATGAATAAATTGGCAAGCCTCTGCAGTCATTTTTGATCACTTCAATTCTCTGCATAGCAAAATTAAATTTTACCTGTAACTATTCAAGGTCATCCATCAACTTCCTTGATGTGACAGTGTCATGTAAATCTGGTAGGCTGACCACTGAACTATACAAGAAACCAACGGACAAGCGCCAATATCTCCACTATGAAAGCTATCATCCCAATCACCAGAAAAGGAGTATTCCATATGGTCAGTTCTTGCGCCTGAAACGAATCTGCTCAGATCAGACTGATTTTGTAAAACATGCTCAGCAAATGGTATCTGAATTCGAAAAACGAAATTACCCATCTGAACTCATCCATGACTCGTTTGCCAAATCATCTAGCCTATCCAGGGAGTCCTTATTCACCCCGAAACGCAAAGAGGACTTAAGTAATGTAGTTTTATCCACCACATATCATAAATCACTTGTCAATACCAATTCCATTCTTAGACGCCACCTCAATATATTACATGCTGACGAGCAATTAAAGGAAATTTTTCCCACTCCCCCATTAGTAGCATTCCGTAGATCGAAAAATTTGCGCGACATCCTCACGTCATCATGCATGATGAAGCGCTCGCCGGGTTGTTATCCCTGTGGTAGTACACGGTGCCAGACCTGTAAATTTATCGCGCCGTCCACCATTGCCCGTAGCACTTTGGGTGACTTCTGTTTGAAAATTCGTCATTCACTCCACTGTAATTCACCCAATATTTGTTACTTGATATTCTGCTGCAAGTGCAATTCACAATACATCGGTGAAACCTCCAACACAATGAGAAAAAGATTTTATGGCCACAAATTTGATATCCTAAATGCCCGCCAAACTCCTGTCGCCATTCACTTCAATCAACCTAATCACGATTTTGAAACTGATTTGAAAATTATATTGCTAGAATCTGGGTTCCGCACCGACATTAAACGTAAGAATAGAGAGTCCTACTTAATTTCGCAATTCAAGTGTCTCACACCAAATGGTCTGAATCTTAGTCCTGGCTCGTTATATCCGCTTATGTAAATTTAGTAGCTATATATCTACATTTATTTGTGCACAATTCTTGAATCCCACTTTCAGTCATCGTCTGGTACTCCGTTAGATAATCCGTAACCTTCCCCTTTTGTCCATTCTGGGCCACTCGTTTCCCATACTCCTGACCCCCCTTCCGCGAAACTGGGTTGGCGAGCCTTTTTGTTCATAACACCTCTTACTGTTCTTAAACGGTTAGAGGTCACCTATCCGTCTGCCCAGCTATTCATTGTACACAGACATGTGGCACCATATCTCCTCTCCTCTTCCCTTTCTTTGTACAGCAGTGTGTTTAGTCGTGTATACTATATATACTTATGTGTGTCACCACTTCACTTTGTACCTGAGGAAGCGTGGACCTCCACGCGAAAGCTTGTACAAATTAAACTTAAACTAAAATCTTCAGTGTCGGTTCTGTATTTTGTTTATCAGATGACTGCATAGTGTACTCCAGAATTTTTGTCGAGGGCGATAGAGCGAACATGAATAACTCATTGCAAACGATATCTGCCTGGTGTAAGAAGTGGCAAATGGTTTTTAAATATCGATAAATGTGTGCAAATGAGAATCACTACTAAGAAGACACCACTCGATTTCTTGTATAATATCAATAATGCAATACTGAAACAGGTCCATGAATACAAGTATTTAGGAGTCATTATCACGTCTAATTTGAACTGGTCTGTTCACATCGAAGCAACGGTGTCGAAAGCGCTTCGTAAGCTCTGGTACTTACGCAGGACAATGAGACATTGCACTCCACGAACGAAGCTCACTGCCTATGCAACATTAGTTCGTCCATTGTTAGAGTACGCGGATATCGTGTGGGATCCCCACACGACTATTGACATAAACCGCATAGAGAATGTACAGAAAAAGGGCTTAAGGTTTATTTACAACGCGTATGTAAGGGAATCATCAGTGACAGCGCTGTACGACACTTCTCGACTCCCCCACTGGCTCTTCGAAGGAAACTCAGGCGATTGAAATTTTTGCATAGTATCATATACGGCGGATCAGGGTTAAAGTTTGATGACTATTTGACATTCAATTCCAGTCGGCCAACAAGGCAAAAACACAGTAAATTGATACGGGAGCTTCGTTCCAGGAAAAACGTTCTCAATTTTTCATTCTTTCCACGCACAGTGCGGGATTGGAATTGCTTGCCTACCAGTGTGACGGAATTAAATAATGTATCTTCTTTTTTAAAGGCAACTCGATCTTATATTGGAATTCCTGTTGAGTGATTTTATTGTGTTTGAGTTTGTGTGTAATCCCTGCCTTGGCGGTCAACAGGCTGCCGGCAGTATTAGCAAATAAATAAATAAATATAGTTATAGTTTATGCTTTTAGTTATCAAGATTATTTTGAAACGTCTTGCATCGCCCATTTTGAGATCAAGGACTGAATTAATCATAGACAGGTCAAGAACTCAAAAGCATCTATTGAGCAGCAAGTAACTTCAAAGTAACTCGTTACATTTCTAAAGTAGCTTTCAAATGCTTTTAGAATGTTTCGAGACAGAGTAGAACCTGTTCCCAGCATTTCGAATCTTAGATGTTCGACATCAGACCACGTTTGATGCACGAGCTGGGAGCCTTCCAAGAGCGAAAGGTGTCGCCAAGCCACGCTGTTTCTACGCTCTTCCCATATGCTCCCATATGCGAACTCAACCGGGTGCGTATGCGAAAAGAAGACTCAGAGGAATGCAATATACGAGGTGGTGGTACTTCCTTTGGTAATCGCGTGAAGTCTGATAAAACTAATATATATATATATATATATTCTTGAAGGTCTTGAAGATTCAGATGGCGCCGCATTAATACACAGAAGAAATAAGTTCGCACAGAGCACCACCAAAGGAATATTTTCAGATGACTTCATTTAATTCATTTTGAAATTACACAGACCACGACGTTTCGAACGGTGGACCGTTCTTTTTTCAAGTGAAAAGATATAATGAGTTGGTCAAACAGAAAACACTCACTTTCGTGTGCTTCGACAGTGGTGGGGGAAGGGAAATCGCAGTGCGTTGAGGTTGCCGAAGGGAGGTCATAAATTCTGTGTGCGGGGTCCTGTCGAGTGTGTTTCGCACGTGAGTGGGGGTTTTGTGGGGGGGGGGGGGGGGTCTTTCCCTAAGACGCATTTGTGTGGAAAGGACTCGTTTGCGTCGCGTAAACGGGTGTAGCTTCTTGTTGTGTTGTAGGCGTTATTATTTCTTCATGTTTTTCACAGTGGACAGCAATCCCGGGTGTTCGTTTAGTGCCGGATTGAATTTTATGTATTAAAAATGATTCCTTCATTTCACGATCCCTATCGCTCTTGAATCCGGATTGTAATGCATGGATGTAATGCGGATGTATGGCAATAGAGAGTTTCTCAATCGCATGTTCTGGAAGGGCCATATGCCTAGACAGCGGGAGTTCCGGTTTTGTTTTGGTGTGGGACTTGTGGTTGTTGAAGCGAATTCTGAATGATGTGCAGGTTTGTCCAATGTATTGAGCTTGGCATATGGTGCAATGTAGAAGGTATATTACGTTTTGAGTCCCACAGTCAAAAGTGCCATTGATATGGAATTTGAAGTTTGTGGTAGTGCTGGTAACATCCCGTGCTGACAACATGAGGGGACAAATTTTGCAGCGGGGTTTTTTGCAAGGCCTGCAGCCAAGGAATTCTTTTTGTTCCCTCGTGACTTTTGAGTTCACCAGTACGTCCCGTAAGTTTCGCGGTCGTCTATAAACAATCTTGGGAGCCTCTGGGAAGACTTCCCGAAGATGTTCAGATTGGTGCAGAATATTGAGATGGCGTTTCAGAATGGATCCGATGCCAGCTACATTTTGATTGTAGGTTAAAGTTAAGCTCGGCGCGCAGTACTCATCGGTTTTTGAGGAAGCTGTGGGCTGGTTGGGACCTAAACCTCGCATATTCGACACTATTCCTATGATAAATCAGCTTCCTTCCAACGTCACTACGATTTTTCTCTACGTTGGAACTCACGACCTTGAGGATTCGCATCCTATTGAGTGTTTCGAGAAGTACAAGATTGTGATCGATCATATCTATACTGCAAGACCATGGACAGCAAAAGTAATCGCAACATTCGTGCCTCCCCGCTTCGTCAATCGCCATCCACACTGCCCTGACTGGGGGCGCATTACGCGATTCAATATTGACATACATCAGCTCAACACAATGCTCCTTCAGCTCGCTGCAAACGACGAAAGAGTTGGCTGCCTGGATCATCGTTTCTATGACCACGACCCCCTTCTAGTCCTCTCAGCCGACGGACTGCACCCCAGTCCGCTCGGAACCGACATAATGTCATCGCAACTGTCGCACATAATACCCTTGCTACAAGCGCGATATTCTTCATATACATCCAGACATCCGGCATGCTTAACGGATTCACGGACACTAAGACCCTGCTGGTACCAAAAACAACCAGGACTACACGAAATGCAAGACCGTAGACAGGACCGCAGCCACACTGAATATGCAACCGACACGGTAAAAGAACCCACAAGTCTGTCACAACTAGACACCAGACTGCCTCACACACCGTCTACGAAAGAAAAGAAATCCGGAGCTTTCCTGAAATCCAGGAAGTTGTCGGACAAAATCATGCGCTACGAGAGCCATTTCGGTTTCATCTCCAAACATCTACAGAACAAATCAATTCCAAAGGGAGCGCGACTCTCACCCAGGCTACCTTTTGCTAACTTCAACGCAACTCATCTGTCCGAGTGGGAAGCTGTCTTACATGATGCGTCGCTCGCCCTTCTCTCTATTGCATCACGCCACTGCGAAGATCAACTCATCTACCTACGAAAAAAGCAACACGAAATGACCTCACTTCTGACGTCTACGGAAAAACGCGCTCTCGCTGATTTTCAGACAAAAAAATCCAATGCCTTGCGGACAGTAAAGGACAGAAAAATGGAACGCGATCTTCCGTCGGCACACCAGGGAACTGTGCAGTCGCCTCAGGACCCGACGAAGGCCATTATTGAACCACCTTTGGCAGGCCGTTCTTACAGTCCTCCCAAATCCATGGTAAATCTATCATCAGTAACGCTAACAGACATCGAGGAACGCCTTCTATCAAAAGGACTCTCCTTCTGTCCAAGTACAACAGGATTGAACGAATTCCAACTGCACACAGATCTTGAAAACTTTGCCCGTAAACTGCGCCTGAGGAATTTTTCCACGATAGAGAGAACTCCAGACAGACGGCTTCCCCTTTCAAAACAGGTTCCAGCTGGTCACCCCCTGAACACAGGTACCGCCATCTCGATGATTACATCCAAGCTGTGCAAAATGATATCCTCAAAGTAACGTCCAAAAAAGGACCCCCACGACACAATCTGTCAAGTGAAGAACGCAAAGCACTCAGCGATCTTGAGAAGCGAAAGGACATTGTCATCAAACCCGCGGACAAGGGAGGTGCTCTTGTGGTCATGGACACTGACGCATATATTCGCGAGGGAGCCCACCAACTGGAAGACACAACGTTTTATGAGAGGCTTGATCGCGATCCCACACCAGACTATGCGTCAAAGATCGAGAGGACCCTAACCGACCTCCGTGATAACAAAAAAATCACCGCATGATACACATAAGCAACTCCTTCCACAATCTCCGAAACCTGGTCGCTTTTATCTGTTACCCAAGATGCACAAGCCGGGCAATCCAGGCAGACCCATCACATCTGGCAACAACACAGTGACAGAGAACTTGTCAACGCTTGTGGACTACCTCATCAAGGACATCCCCCCACCCTTCAGTCATATGTGAAAGACACCAACCATTTTCTAAAGACCATTCGCAACCTCAAACTACCTGAGAACTGCTTCCTTGTCACCCTTGATGTAGCGTCCCTCTACACTAATATTCCCCACTCTGACGGCATCGAGGCGGTCGTGGAAGCCTACACGAAATCACCGTCGGACAGTCCCTACCACGTGGACAGCGCCACACTGAAGGTACTATTGGAAATTATACTAACGCTGAACAACTTCGAATTTAATGGCCAACACTACGTCCAGATAAATGGCACAGCTATGGGCACAAAAATGGTCCCCAAACTACGCGAACATCTTCATGGGTAAATTGGAAACATGTTTTCTGTCGCGGTGCCACATCAGACCATTTCTCTATAAGAGGTATATCGATGACATATTCATAATCTGGGACAACACTAATAGTTCACTACTGGAATTCATTCGGGACTTCAACAACGCGCACCCCAGCATCAATTTCACCCACAACTATTCGACCACAACTACGAACTTTCTGGACGTCACAGTAACAGTCAGGGACCAATCACTGGAAACTAAGGTGTACCGAAAACCAACTGACAGTCAGCAATACTTACACTTTAATAGCTCACACCCCCGTCACTGCAAACTCTCTCTACCTTATAGTCAAGCATGCAGATACCGGCGTATCTGCACAGAGGACAGCGACCTCGAACAAAACCTAGGTGATCTACGGCACGCATTCACCGATCGCAACTATCCTCCCGATGTCGTTAATGACGCAATTGAAAAAGCTCGGCGTTTAGGTCCCAACCAGCCCACAGCTTCCTCAAAAACCGATGAGTACTGCGCGCCGAGCTTAACTTTAACCTACAATCAAAATGTAGCTGGCATCGGATCCATTCTGAAACGCCATCTCAATATTCTGCACCAATCTGAACATCTTCGGGAAGTCTTCCCAGAGGCTCCCAAGATTGTTTATAGATGACCGCGAAACTTACGGGACGTACTGGTGAACTCAAAAGTCACGAGGGAACAAAAAGAATTCCTTGGCTGCAGGCCTTGCAAAAAACCCCGCTGCAAAATTTGTCCCCTCATGTTGTCAGCACGGGATGTTACCAGCACTACCACAAACTTCAAATTCCATATCAATGGCACTTTTGACTGTGGGACTCAAAACGTAATATACCTTCTACATTGCACCATATGCCAAGCTCAATACATTGGACAAACCTGCACATCATTCAGAATTCGCTTCAACAACCACAAGTCCCACACCAAACAAAACCGGAACTCCCGCTGTCTAGGCATATGGCTCTTCCAGAACATGCGATTGAGAAACTCTCTATTGCCCATATTACAATCCGGATTCAAGAGCGATAGGGATCGTGAAATGAAGGAATCATCTTTAATACATAAATTCAATCCGGCACTAAACGAACACCCGGGATCGCTGTCCACTGTGAAAAACATGAAGAAATAATAACGCCTACAACACAACAAGAAGCTACACCCGTTTACGCGACACAAACGAGTCCTTTCCACACAAATGCGTCTTAGGGAAAGGACCCCCCCCCCCCCAAAACCCCCACCCACGTGCGAAACACACTTGACAGGACCCCGCACACAGAATTTATGACCTCCCTTCGGCAACCTCAACGCACTGCGATTTCCCTTCCCCCACCACTGTCGAAGCACACGAAAGTGAGTGTTTTCTGTTTGACCAACTCATTATATCTTTTCACTTGAAAAAGAACGGTCCACCGTTCGAAACGTCGTGTCTGTGTAATTTCAAAATGAATTAAATGAAGTCATCTGAAATATTCCTTTGGTGGTGCTCTGTGCGAACTTATTTCTTCTGTATATATATATATATATATATATATATATAGAGAGAGAGAGAGAGAGAGAGAGAGAGAGAGAGATACTCATGGAACGATGCGACAGCACCAGAGGACACGTGTTTCGCCGTGTTTGCGGCTCGTCAGCCCTGGGTAGCTGCGCATCGTTCGGGATTGGCAAACCAGGGGTCACTCAGCTAGCGATATACACCTGGGAGGGTGACTGAGCACTCCTCAATGCCACAGTGCAAGCCAGTGAATTATAAAGAGGGGAAAAAGCAATTAAAAATAACCAGTTAAAAATAACCAAAAATAACCAATTAAATATCCAGTGCTGACGAGCCGCAAACACTGCGAAACACGTGTCCTCTGGTGCTGTCGCATCGTTCCATGAGTATCTGTTTCTCTACGTGCAGCCATAGAAGCCATCTTAGTTTGTAAGTTTGAATTTCAAACACGCCTAGCGTCATTTACGTATTTTTTAGTGGCTTTCCCCTTTATATATATATATATATATATATATATATATATATAATATATATATATATATATATATATATATATACATATACTCATGGAACGACGCGACAGCACCAGAGGACACGTGTTTCCCCGTATTTGCGGCTCGTCAGCTCTCGGTAGCTGCGCATCGGTTGGAATTGGCAAACCAGGCGTCGCTCAACGAGCGATATACACCTGGGAGGGTGACTGAGAACTCCTCAGTGCCACAGTGCAAGCCAAGTGAATTATAATGAGGAAAAAGAGCCATAAAGAAACAAGTAAATGACACTAGACTTGTTTGAAGTTCAAAATTACAGATTAGCATGGCTTCTGTGGCTGCACGCAGAGAAACAGATACTCATGGAACGATGCGACAGCACCAGAGGACACGTGTTTCGTAGTGTTTGCGGCTCGTCAGCTCTGAATAGCTGCGCATCGTTTGGAATTGGCAAACCAGGGATCGCTCAGCGAGCGATATACATCTGGGAGGGTGACTGACCACTCCTCAATGCCACAGTGCAAGCCAGTGAATTATAATGAGGGAAAAAAGCCATTAAAGAAACAAGTAAATGACACTAGACGTGTTTGAAATTCAAAATTACAGATTAAGATGGCTTCTGTGGCTACACGCAAAGAAACAGATACTCATGGAACGATGCGACAGCACCAGAGGACACGTGTTTCGCCTTGTTTCCGGCTCGTCAGCTCTGGGTAGCTGCTAGCAGCAAACATTAGCAGGAGCTCCTTGGCTTCACGTATAGCATATGTTTGCAAGTCAAACGTCGCCATGCCAGTGCTGGACAGCCGTTTACTGGACAGACAAGAATTCAGTCCCCTTCCTTCTCATCGTTTCTCTTTGAAAACGTGCGTGTAATCCAGATGCAGATAACTGAAGAAGTGCATTTAATCACAAGAATTCAGCCCTCTTCCTTCTCATCGTTTCTCTTTGAAAACATGCGTGTAATCCAGATGCAGAATAACTGAAGCCGTGCATTTAATCACAAGAATTCAATCCCCTTCCTTCTCATCGTTTCTATTTGAAAACATGCGTGTATCCCCGATGCAGAATAACTGAAGAAGTGCATTTAATTACAAGAATTCAGTCCCCTTCCTTATTATCGTTGCTCTTCGAAAACATGCGTGTATATCCCTGAAGCAGAATAACTGAAGTGCATTTAATCACAAGAACTCAATCCCCCTCCTTATCATCGTTTCTCTTTGGAAACATGCGTGTATCCCTGATGCAGAATAACTGAGGAAGTGCATTTAATCGCAAGAATTCAGTCCCATTCCTTATTATCGTTGCTCTTCGAAAACATGCGTGTATATCAGTGGGCACGGCGAGTTCATGGGAACTGAACGTTCACTATGCGTTTTGTCTGCATTATACAGGTCCTGATTCTATCGACTGATGGAGCAGTTTCGTGTGGTGTCGACTCGCCGTTATCAGCGTCAACAAGTATTTCGATAATGGGAATCGGAGACAACGCCGTAATCACCAATTCACTGCTCACATCATTGGATCAGCGTTTTGTGACGTCACCCACCGCTCTGTTCATAAAGACAAGTCTTCACCCGGGCACCTTCAGTGGGCACGGCGAGTTCATGGGAACTGAACCGTTCACTATGCGTTTTGTCTGCATTATACAGGTCAGTTACAGTTCTTGCTTGCGCAGTGACAATAGATTCTTGATAGTTGTGCCGTGCCCACGTACTTGCTTGAGTATTGCCTATGACTGTTTTCATTCATGCCAATTGCTTATGTGCGGCGACGTTGAATTGAACCCAGGTCCTTCCGTAGAGGAGATGTTTCAAACTTTAGTAGAGGGGCAGCAGGCTATCAGAGATGACATTGCAGGCCTGAAGTCGCGCTTAGACATCACCGAAAAGACTATTTCTAGTTTTGGTGGCCGATTAGCCGACTTGGAGACAAATTTGAGACAGGTTCAGCTTAAATCTATGTCGCTAGACAAGTTGTCTTCCACTGTAACCAGAATTGATGACGCGGTCAAATTACAGCAGGACAAACTGGTTGATTTGGAGAATCGAAGCAGGAGGTCGAATTTGATAGTTTTGGTATTGAAGGTAGCGAAAACGAAACAGAAGAAGACTTGCGTACAAAAGTTGTTAAAGAAGTCTTCGACGATAAGCTTGGTGTGACATGTACTTCTGTTGCACGCATTCACAGACTTGGGAAACCCTCTCTATCTAGACCAGTAATTTTTTTTTTTCAAGATTATAGGGAAAAAGAAGCTATTTTAAGGAATGCCAATAAATTGAAAGGATCACGTATCTATGTTCAAAACGATTATTGCACTGACACGCTACGTAAACGCAAGCTCTTGTGGAACACTGCCAAGGCTGATAAAGATAATGGTAAGAGGGTCTCCCTGGTGCGTGATAGACTGCGTATTGATAATGATATGTACATGTGGGACGAGGCGGCGGGTTGTAGGCGACTGATCACTAGAGGTGATTCGTCGCTTATGCAGTGCTAGCGATTAAAGACTCACCAGCTCCGGTTATTATCACTGAACGCAAGAAGCATTGTTAATAAAATAAATGAACTTGAGTATCTTTTGTTGTCATATGACCCACATATTTGTGTCATTACGGAAACGTGGCTGCATGAGGGTGTCGGTGATGACGAAATTGTACCCCCGGGTTATCGGATGTATAGACGTGATAGGAGATCCCGTGGTGGAGGAGTAGCCGTTATAACAAAACATATAGTTGATTCTGTTATTGTGGATCAGATTACCTCCCATGAAAGTTTGTTCCTGAAAGTATCTGTCTGGGGAGTTTCGTTTTACCTTGGTGCCATTTATCGTGCTCCTGATGTGAACGATGCTTTTATGTGTAGATTGTACGATTACATGTTGCCGTTGTCCGGTAAAAATATAATAATTACGGGAGATTTTAATTTACCTTCTATTGACTGGAGTAATTTAAGTTATGGAATATCCTCGTCTAGCGATGTACTCTTGGATATGATGCTGTCCCTAAACCTGACACAGTTAGTTAATTGTAATACTCGTGGGAATTCCATTCTGGATCTTTTGTTGGTGAGCGAAAAATTCACTTCTGGACCCGTGGCTGTGGAGCGTGGTATTTCTGACCATCAGTTGATAGTTTATACCCCTATTCTTAGAGAACGTGTGGATTTATGTTCCCAAGGAGTAACTGTGGTGAAGGACTTTACGAAAGCGAATGATGTTGCTATAATAGACTTTCTAACGAGCGACTTGATTTGGTACACACCAGTGTAGAGGCCTCTTGGAGGCACTTTTGTGACACTGTAAAGTGTTGTATTGATGATTTTGTGCCGGCTAGAAAGGTGCACAAGAATAACCGTACCCTTGGATGAGTCGAGAAATTATCCACATTAAGCGAAAAATTAAAAAATTAAGAAAACAGCGTAAAACGTCATTGCCGGAGTTCGGTATGCTCAAATATAGTTTAAATACAAAGATAAAAAAAGCGAGAGAGAACTTCTTTGGTCATAGACTGCAGGAGTTTGTAAAGAAAGACCCGCAAAAGTTTTGGCGTTATTTGAATCGAACGAAACAAGATGTTCAAAAAATAAAAGTTGATAACGAGATGGTTACTGACCCACGTTCCATTGCTGAAAATTTTAACGATTATTTTCATAGTGTTTTCGCCGATCGTGAGGGTTACTTCCAAATATCGGTAGCAGATCCTCGAATGGAATTCTCAGTGTCTAGGGAAGGTGTATTGAACATGCTGCTTAATATCAATACAAAAAAATCCACGGGACCAGATGGTATCCCGAATGAATTTTTAAAAAGGTATTCTGTGCAAATTGTTGATTTTCTGACGGAACTTTTTAATACGTCAATTAAGACGGGTGAGATCCCAGAGGATTGGCGTGTAGGTCGTGTTGTCCCAATTTATAAGAAAGGGGACGCATTGTTAGTCAGCAATTATCGCCCGGTGTCCATTACTAATACTTGTTGTAAAATGTTAGAGCATGCAATATCAAGCCATGTGCGAAATATTTTAAATGATAAGGGGTTCATTACTGTTCACCAACACGGTTTCAGGGGATCTCTGTCTACTGTAACCCAATTGGTGTCCGTTGCACATGACTTAATTTAATGTTCTGGACAGTACCGGACAAACTGATGTTTTATTTTTTGACCTTTGTAAAGCCTTTGACAAAGTCCCTCATATAAAATTATTGTGTAAGCTGGAAAGTATAGGGCTCCCATACTGTATTGTTCGCTGGATTGCCGCCTACTTGAATGACCGACGGCAGTTTGTGGAAGTCAAAAACGGTCGTTCAGATGTTTGTGATGTGACATCTGGTGTCCCGCAGGGTAGTGTACTGGGGCCCATATTATTTTTAATTTACATAAACGATCTAGTTAGTATAATTCCGGAAGGTGTTTCTGTAAAATTATTTGCAGATGATTGCATAATATACAAAGAAATTACGACCACGGCCGATCATATTTTATTACAGAACACTATTGAAGCAATTTTCTCTCTGGTGCCGAGATTGGGGAATGGTAATTAATGACAACAAGACGGTTGTCTTACGGGTAACAAGGAAGAGGTCACCCAGTATATTTTCATATTTTTTAAATAACTGTACAATATCATGCGTTGAAAAATATAAATATTTGGGGGTTACATTTACTAGTGATCTTAGTTGGTCATCTCACATAGCAGATATTTGTTCTTCAGCGTTAAGGAAATTATGGACTATGAGAAGGAAGCTTAAAAATGCACCAGCGAGTACCAAAATTTTAGTTTACAATACTTGTGTCAGGTCTAAGTTAGAGTACGCGGCAATTGTTTGGGACCCCGGAACCAAGAAAGATATTAACCGTCTCGAGCAAGTTCAAAGGAAGGCAGTGAGGTATATTTTTGGCAAATATCAAAGAACTGACTCACCAACTCTCTTAATGAAACAGAATAACATCCCCTCCCTACAAGCACGAAGAAAATAGCACGATTAACGTTCCTACATAATTGTTTGTCTGGAAAATTCAAATTGAAATTACCAGACTGTATAAAACCGCTGACGGCAAGGCGGACCCGACATAGACAGAGCGATCGTTTACTGTCCCCAATATTTGCTAAAACGAATTGCTTTAAATGGAGTTTCTTCCCCAGAACTGTTGAGGACTGGAATTCTCTCCCACCCGATGCTTTCCAGTCTCCAAACTTTGTCAAAGAGCTGGAAAGAATTATTTCTTGATGTTATGTGTTGTTACGGTTTTGTTTCCGTGTTCTCTATAGTAGTTGTGCGCTCTTGTAGATCACACATATTTGTTGAAAGAGCCCCTCCTGCTAGGGCTTCTATGCTCGCAGTATGTTAAAATAAATAAATAAATAAAAAAATATCCCCGATGCAGAATAACTGAAGAAGTGCATTTAATCGCAAGAATTCGGTCCCCTTCCTTCTTATCGTACACTTTGAAAACATGCGTGTACCCCTGATTCAGGATAACTGAACTCTGAAAATAATTCAGACCGCACAGGACTATACTTGGAAGCACCATCTGAACTCCTCAAAATCCGAAATCCCGTTCCGGGATCCCGGGATTGGCAGCAAAAAATCCCGAAATACCTGGGCTGCAAAAATGGCTTGGGATTGACAACCCCAGTTATGAGGCAGGGTCACACGTCATGCATCTATCTGTTTTTGTCGAACAAGTATTACTGACAACGCACGGATTATTGGAATCTTCCGGGAATCTCTAAATAACCTTATATGTTTTCAGATTTTCATCTGCATTATTTTGTCTTTTCGGCTACCAAAAGCAAATTTGATAATATAACATGTGAGCTCCTTTCCGTTTCCTTCGAGGATGGAGACGTCCCCAGACCAAACAGAGCCGCTTATTAGGAGAGTTTGGCCATTGGGAGGAGCCTGTCCCAAAGCGCGCCATTTGACGTCACACGATGGGCGGTGCCAAGGCCAGTGGCACAATTTTCGATCAGGCCTCTCTCCTTGAAATCTTCCATCCCGCCATTTTGGAGCAGAAGCACAGCCTTGAAATTCCTCCGAGCCGCCGCGGGTCGTCTTTCATCCCGGTCAAGTGGGTGGAGCGATGACGTCTGACGGCTCCCCCATCTCCGGGCGGCAAAAGATCACAGAATGGCCGAACTCTCCCTATAAACGGCTCTGAGACCAAAAGGCTGCTACCGAAACGCACTTCGGAAAGTCTACCAAAGGCCTGTATTATCGACCTTGCACATCAGTTAATCCGCTTTGATGGCACCAGGTGGACCTCCTACAATGAGCTCCTGATCCCTTCTGACCCACACCACGAGAAGGAAGGATGAAAGATGAAAGTCACTGAGAAGGTTGTGAAGGACTCAGTTCACTCATCAGTTCTTTCATGTCCATCAGAAGGAAGGATAGAGGTTTGGAATACGGGAGCTTCCTTACGCGGAGTGGTACTTCTCCCTTCTAATCCGCGGCATGGCGCTACCATGCAGGGGGAAGACAGGACGATTTCCCACGACTCTAGGTACCTCTGCATTTTGCCCCTTAATCTCGATAACGGATGATCGGATTTTAGTGAGTATAGTATCACAATACTCTGGAAAGAATTCAGCATCCGAGTTTCAATATTTCCTTCTTAGCTTTTAACAAGAGCGCTCCAAAGTCGCATTCAATTTTTCCCGTGCTTTCGCAAGTAGTAATAGGCCTTGTCCAGGCTACAGGGTGTCCAATCTACAGGATCCCTGCCCCTGAGCCCTGCGCGTATTTTTCCCGTGCGCGACAGGCGGCGCTCGGGTGGAGGCTCTTACCGGTGGGCGGAGCGTGGCCGGAGGGTTGCGTGCGCGCTTACCCGCTCACATTTTTCAGCCTGGGTCGACTTCTTTCATCATTTCTCAATCTGTGTCGAATTCAATCGCAATTTTTCCCCGCTACAACAGGTGTGCAGTAGGCAGTTTACATGCAAAGGATAGCCGTACACAAAAGTACAAGTGAAAACATATTTATTAAAGTCATTAGTGTCAGGAATTATGATATGACTCTGTGTGAAGGAGAAAAACCCAGCCGAAAAACCTGAAGCAGAAGAAAGACAATACATGTAACAAAGATTATACTTATTACAGGTATGATGCAATAGCATTGAAGGGGTATCACACATCATACACAATATTTTTTATTAGTGGTAATCACGCGTTTTCAATTAAGCAGAAGGGATAGCACATTTAATCAAAGAAGATATTTTTAATCCATATGATTACAATCAAAATTACAAGTTTTATTATAAAAAGTCTCAAATTTTTTTCAGCCTGGGCAGACTTCTTTCGTCATTTTTCCGCCTGGAGCGACTTCATTCGTATTTTTACCCGATACAATAGGTGCGCAGTAGGCGGTCTACATGCATGTATAGACATGCAAAGAGGAGTCATACACAAAAAGTACAAGTTAAAATATATTTATTAAAGCCATTAGTGCTGGGAATTGTAATGCCAATTGTGATGCCAATCAGGTGAAAGGGAAAAACCGAGCCGAAAACCTTCACGACCTGAGACAGAAGAAACAATATACATATTTTATTCACTATACCTAGCCATCTGATTCTGAAAGAAAACATAAAATCAACATTCATCACGTTGCTTACTAGTTTAATATTCCAACACGACACCAATAATCAGTTTCTTATGAAGTGAATAGCGCAGACATCAGGAAATAATTCGAATCAACACGATGAACACATAGCATTAATATTCGCCTCTCCAACTACCTATAGAGGCGCTCGCGTCGTCCTCAGGATGGCGCAGAAGAGAATGATTGCCGATGAACAAATCTCTCTGCTTCATGCCTTCTTTCACGAGACACGCTTAAAAAATTGTCCAAATAACATAACTCGCGCGTGGTTTCCTGCTGTCTTCATTGTTTTCGTTCACGCCCCTCCTTTGATATTATATTTTCCCTCTTCCTCTTGCCGACATTGAATATTCTTCTCCACAGTAGTTTTGCACCGCGAAATTGAGCAGTTCTGTTGCTGTTTGAGTTCTGTAATCCGGGACACTCCATCGCACACGAAGGGAAGTTGCGGAAGTTTCGGCTCAGCGCGAAATATACCTGTCGTCTGCTGTTACTATCATTCATTGAGTGCTTCTGCTGGGGTCCGCTAGGTGGCGAGCAGCCAGCTGGAGAGGCGAATAGAACCAATCCTCCAAATGTAGGGAAGTAATAGCTACACAATGCCATATCAAAACGAGAAACGGTCACCACATTTAATCAAAGAATATATTTTTAATCAATATGATTACAATCTAAATTAAAAGTTTTATTATAAAAAGTCTAACATTATTATATTGACCACCATAGTGGAGCTTTAATTACAAGTGCCGATAGATGTATGTGAACACTAGAGAACCTGGAAGACCATGGACACGAACACAAGAGGAAATAAAATCTATAACAATACATTGGTTAATCAAAACAACAGAGGAGAATAATCTATCACTTTAACTGTCATAAAATCATCCTCGTGACTTCCCAATACACTACAAGCTTTACTTTCTTTTATGAATCCGACACATAAAATATGTTAAAAAATTAACTTCATCACATAGCACGCTCCTGGCCAACAATCAGCTCTAATAATATCTGCCCTGATTTGTTGAAGACGGGAGGCGTACACCTGACAGTTGTGAACATTTTCGAGCGCAATAGGGAAGATTATTCCAACATTACACAATTAATCATTTTCTTATTAAGTAAACAGCATAGACATACGGAAATAATGAGAAACACGATCAACAGCTAATAGAGAACCAAAACCTATCACATAAACAACAGACAGATGCAGGCAAATAAATGAAAAAAAAAATCTATCAAAACGATAAACATGCACGGACGAATAGCAGAGAAACACTTTGAACGTCACATGATGAATAATTTAATACAGCACAGAGCTAACGCTGAATAGCAGAGAAACAATCTAAACGGCGCATCTGCCAACGTGTAAACAACAGACAGGAAAATATTACTGAAACAAGATCAACAACTAAAGAGAGCCAAAAGGATAAGTAGTTGAAGAACAATCTAACAAAACAAGAAACATGCACGGATGAATAGCAGAGAAACACTCTAAACGGTGCATCTACCAACGGTAAACAACAGACACATGCAGGAAAATAATTGAAAAAGAATCAATCAAAACGATAAACATGCACGGATGAATAGCAGAGAAACGCTTTGAACGATGCATCTGCCAACATGTAAACAACACACCGGAAAATAATAGCGAAACAAACTCTCAAACATTACAATTTGAAATAATATATCTTTTGAACTATCATAAAATCAACCTTGCGAGCTAACAATATAGAATTTTCACACTACTCAGGCACTATAAACATGGCAGAGGTATCCAAACACGCACCACAGCTAAGCTTTCCATAGTACAACCACACTGGAGCCAAGAGGGGTCACTCTCTCCCTCTATACAGCCCGGTGGGGTCACTCTCTCCATCTATACAGCCCAAAGCAAAGAATCTGTTGTCAATCTATGAAGTGGGGAAACCCTCTCTCTTTTTCACATTCTTTCCTCCGAAAGGAAATATTCTTAGGACCAGTGTACAGAGGCGAAATTTTTTATTGATTGCAAATAGACATTGGAATTATTCGACTCGCAAGAATACAATAAGAATTCTATCAAAAAACAATAGCACGCAAAAAATCTAAGAATAGACGTTTATGTCAGTGCAAACTGATTTTAGAGAAACTTTATCTAAGCAAACGAGAAAATATTATCGGCGCAAACAATACCAAACGAGAAACGATGCATTTTAATGTATTCATATCTGACACAACTATTATGCATACACTATTCTCAACTCACAAAATATCAATCGAGTGATCATCTGAAGCAAAAAGAGAAAGTCAAATTTATTCAATGATAGAAAGAATACTCATTCGAAAACGAGAAACAAATTTAATTACATATTTTTTATGATAACTTTGCAACAGTAATTTCTACACGCAGAAGCCACAATCAACTCATGTGAAATGTAAATTATTGTGTTTGCTACAACGAAAATCAACGCGCACAACATTCCCAACTAGTAGAATATTTTTATTAATATCAATCGAGTGATCATCTGAAACAAAGTCGAAAGCAGTAATTAATTTAGGCAAACATTTTTTGTAACCATGCAGCGCAAATATACATCACGGAAACATGTATTTTTCATTCGCGCCCCCAACTAGTGGAAACGAAGTGAGAGAGGGAAGCTGAGTTCCCGCACACTTTCGTTAAGGTTACGCCCGCAGGGAGTAGGGGAATCCAAACAATGGTCTTGGTACCATAAACCGACTCCCGCAAGTCAAGTTAGGGAAGGAGGGACTCTAGCGCTGTCTTGTACGTAGAATCATTGAAAGCACACGTTTTTTATTACACATCACATCTTTTTTTGTAAACTGACTTTCATAATTCTATCGTCAGGTGGAACATTCTAAACCTGATAACATAATAAATAAAATTAGCATCGATTAAATGTCGAGGCACACTACAAAACAGAACAGACAATTGTTATACATTGAAGAGATGGACGGATTTTGTACTCGTTAGCATACGTCATGGGAGGACCTGATAAAAAGCTGCTTCGAAAAGGAGGAGCCGCGAAACGATTCATTTATCGCTGCATTTCAATACGTCCTAGACATGGTCGTATTCGGAGATATGGCACAAATTATGGAATTCAAGATGCGAGAACTTGTATGTCGAATCTACAATAATTATAAAAATATTTGCACGTCATCGTCGGAAGGACCACTTGGGCTGATGGTGGAGTTTTTGAGGTTTGCTAACGAAGAATTGAAATACACTAGACCAAACGTAATTGTAATCATTGCAATGGGCATTGCATTAATCAAGAAAGCAATCAGATCAAATTATCATATACAAGCAGTCTATATCGCACGATTCATTACGGATTTGTTGAAATTACACCTAACGGTTGAAATGGAAAGTACATAAAAAATCTTGTCACGTGGTATATTCCACCCTAGAACCTCTACACATTTATTTTATTCTACCAGGCAAGGATGACGAATGAACAGAAGTTCAATATTGTCGTGCAAGGTCTGATGTATCATCACTTATTGAAACTCAACAAACATATCGATTGCGGTGGGCCACCGGACGATTTTCATCTAATACACTCTTGTACACCATTCAAGAATCTTCATACAAAGAAAGGAAGCATCAGTAAGAGACTGTGCAAGTTCGTTGCAACAAAGTGCAAGTTGTTGAAGCAATACAAACACGGCGACAACATATCACCTGCGTTAATCAACGCTGGATTTAAGCGCCCAATAATCAGAATAAATTACTTGATGTCTTCGGAATTCATCAATCAAGACAACAAACGAAAACTTCGGAGTTTTGGAATAGAACTGTAATTTATCGAAATAAACAAGTGTATAATTGAAATAATAATTGTATTCTTTGTCATCATTGTAATGTATTCTACACAGCGCAATGAAGACAGCTTATGACTAGATTGAGGATTGCTAAGGAGACACTACATACAAGGATCTTCGCACGGAATCAGCGCTGGCAATCAAAGAGATTTTTACACGACCACACTCTATACAACACCGACACCCGAAGGAAAGAATTGTAGAAGAATCGATAATAGAAATTTAGAGGCATGTTACATCAATCTTTGTTTACAAAGAGGATCACTAATATTTTGCGAAAGCTTATTTTTTGAATTAAATTGCACAGCGTATATATTTTCTCAAACAATTGGACAGATGACAATACTATATTGAAAGGAATCTATTATCAAATGACGCGATGCAAGTGATGGACATGCATGATGCGCTAGCGGAGTCTACAATTCTAATCATCATAACATGCGGCACACAATTCCAATAAGATTTGGGGAGAATGAAATCACGCAAAAGTCATCAGAAATGTTTAACCAATATACAATGAAGATGAGCACTATCCATAAGATACATAATTATAATAAGTAAATATTCCTTTTGCAAACTTAACCAAAGCAGCACACATAAACGGAGCTCCAATTCACAGAATGTACCCGAGGTTTTTCATTAGCCATACTGAAAAACTATGAGTCTGTTCATTATGTCACGGCATATGAGACGCATTTCCCCAATGCCGTACCCGAAACCGAACGCGATTCTGCGCGGTACCGCACGCGAGCGTGTTGCTTTCTTCCGGAAACGGGTTCGACGACGCGGATGACCATTTCTTCGAGTTTTAAGTAAATTTCGTTCGAAAAATATTCGTAACTTTTACTATTCGCGTCATGGAGAATTCACATTATGTTATAGAGTATATAGAAAATATCAATACACTCGATTAAATTCTTTGTCATCGTGAAAGAGTTCTTAAAACCTTCGCGTGTCTAAGTGAGCCAGCTAAAGCTGTGAAATTTTTAATCTATGTATTAAAAAATTGTAAGAAAGTGTATACAGTTTTGACTTTGAAAATTTAAACAAGGACCTTTGGTGTTGGAGTTTGCGTTTTGTTTCATTATCAGATAAAATCTTCTAAAATTAAAGTATGCCCTTCCCATTTGTAGTGCCTCATATGCCGTGACATAATGAACAGACTCATAGTTTTTCAGTATGGCTAATGAAAAACCTCGGGTACATTCTGTGAATTGGAGCTCCCTTTATGTCTGCTGCTTTGGTTTAGTTTGGAAAAGGAATATTTACTTATTATAATTATGTATCTTATGGATAGTGCTCATCTTCATTGTATATTGGTTAAACATTTCTGATGACTTTTGCGTGATTTCATTCTCCCCAAATCTTATTGGAATTGTGTGCCGCATGTTATGATGATTAGAATTGTAGACTCCGCTAGCGCATCATGCATGTCCATCACTTGCATCGCGTCATTTGATAATAGATTCCTTTCAATATAGAATTGTCATCTGTCCAATTGTTTGAGAAAATATATACGCTGTGCAATTTAATTCATAAAATAAGCTTTCGCAAAATATTAGTGATCCTCTTTATAAACAAAGATTGATGTAACATGCCTCTAAATTTCTATTGTCGATTCTTCTACAATTCTTTCCTTCGGGTGTCGGTGTTGTATAGAGTGCGGTCGTGTAAAAATCTCTTTGATTGCCAGCGCTGATTCCGTGCGAAGATCCTTGTATGTAGTGTCTCCTTAGCAATCTTCAATCTAGTCATAAGCTGTCTTCATTGCGCTGTGTAGAATACATTACAATGATGACAAAGAATACAATTATTATTTCAATTATACACTTGTTTATTTCGATAAATTACAGTTCTATTCCAAAACTCCGAAGTTTTCGTTTGTTGTCTTGATTGATGAATTCCGAAGACATCAAGTAATTTATTCTGATTATTGGGCGCTTAAATCCAGCGTTGATTAACGCAGGTGATATGTTGTCGCCGTGTTTGTATTGCTTCAACAACTTGCACTTTGTTACAACGAGCTCGCACAGTCTCTTACTGATGCTTCCTTTCTTTGTATGAAGATTCTTGAATGGTGTACAAGAGAGTATTAGATGAAAATCGTCCGGTGGCCCACCGCAATTGATATGTTTGTTGAGTTTCAATAAGTGATGATACATCAGACCTTGCACGACAATATTGAACTTCTGTTCATTCGTCATCCTTGCCTGGTAGAATAAAATAAATGTGTAGAGGTTCTAGGGTGGAATATACCACGTGATAAGATTTTTTATGTACTTTCCATTTCAACCGTTAGGTGTAATTTCAACAAATCCGTAATGAATCGTGCGATATAGGCTGCTTGTATATGATAATTTGATCTGATTGCTTTCTTGATTAATGCAATGCCCATTGCATGCGCTGCATTTGCGCTGCATGGTTACAAAAAATGTTTGCCTAAATTAATTACTGCTTTCGACTTTGTTTCAGATGATCACTCGATTGGTATTAATAAAAATATTCTACTAGTTGGGAATGTTGTGCGCGTTGATTTTCGTTGTAGCAAACACGATAATTTACATTTCACATGAGTTGATTGTGGCTTCTGCGTGTAGAAATTACTGTTGCAAAGTTATCATAAAAAATATGTAATTAAATTTGTTTCTCGTTTTCGAATGAGTATTCTTTCTATCATTGAATAAATTTGACTTTCTCTTTTTGCTTCAGATGATCACTCGATTGATATTTTGTGAGTTGAGAATAGTGTATGCATAATAGTTGTGTCAGATATGAAATACATTAAAATGCATCGTTTCTCGTTTGGTATTGTTTGCGCAGATAATATTTTCTCGTTTGCTTAGATAAGGTTTCTCTAAAATCAGTTTGCACTGACATAAACGTCTATTCTTAGATTTTTTGCGTGCTATTGTTTTTTGATAGAATTCTTATTGTATTCTTGAGAGTCGAATAATTCCAATGTCTATTTGCAATCAATAAAAAATTTCGCCTCTGTACACTGGTCCTAAGAATATTTCCTTTCGGAGGAAAGCGTGTGAAAAAGAGAGAGGGTTTCCCCACTTCATAGATTGACAACAGATTCTTTGCTTTGGGCTGTATAGATGGAGAGAGTGACCCCACCGGGCTGTATAGAGGGAGAGAGTGACCCCTCTTGGCTCCAGTGTGGTTGTACTATGGAAAGCTTAGCTGTGGTGCGTGTTTTGATACCTCTGCCATGTTTATAGTGCCTGAGTAGTGTGAAAATTCTATATTGTTAGCTCGCAAGGTTGATTTTATGATAGTTCAAAAGATATATTATTTCAAATTGTAATGTTTGAGAGTTTGTTTCGCTATTATTTTCCGGTGTGTTGTTTACATGTTGGCAGATGCATCGTTCAAAGCGTTTCTCTGCTATTCATCCGTGCATGTTTATCGTTTTGATTGATTCTTTTTCAATTATTTTCCTGCATGTGTCTGTTGTTTACCGTTGGTAGATGCACCGTTTAGAGTGTTTCTCTGCTATTCATCCGTGCATGTTTCTTGTTTTGTTAGATTGTTCTTCAACTATTTATCATTTTGGCTCTCTTTAGTTGTTGATCTTGTTTCAGTAATATTTTCCTGTCTGTTGTTTACACGTTGGCAGATGCGCCGTTTAGATTGTTTCTCTGCTATTCAGCGTTAGCTCTGTGCTGTATTAAATTATTCATCATGTGGCGTTCAAAGTGTTTCTCTGCGCTTCGTCCGTGCATGTTTATCATTTTGATAGATTCTTTTTTCATTTATTTGCCTACATCTGTCTGTTGTTTGTGTGATAGGTTTTCGTTCTCTATTAGCTGTTGATCGTGTTTCTCATTATTTCCGTATGTCTATGCTGTTTACTTAATAAGAAAATGATTAATTGTGTAATGTTGGAATAATCTTCCCTATTGCGCTCGAAAATGTTTATAACTGTCAGGTGTACGCCTCCCGTCTTCAACAAATCAGGGCAGATATTATTAGAGCTGATTGTTGGCTAGGAGCGTGCTATGTGATGAAGTAAATTTTTTAACATATTTTCTGTGTCGGATTCATAAAACAAAGTAAAGCTTGTAGTGTATTGGGAAGTCACGAGGATGATTTTATGACAGTTAAAGTGATAGATTATTCTCCCCTGTTGTTTTGATTAACCAATGTATTGTTATAGATTTTATTTCCTCTTGTGTTCGTGTATCATGGTCTTCCAGGTTCTCTGCTGTTCACATACATCTATCGGCACTTGTAATTAAAGCTCCACTATGGTGGTCATATATAATAATGTTAGACTTTTTATAATAAAACTTTTAATTTAGATTGTAATCATATTGATTAAAAATATATTCTTTGATTAAATGTGGTGACCGTTTCTCGTTTTGATATGGCATTGTGTAGCTATTACTTCCCTACATTTGGAGGATTGGTTCTATTCGCCTCTCCAGCTGGCTGCTCGCCACCTAGCGGACCCCAGCAGAAGCACTCAATGAATGATAGTAACAGCAGACGACAGGTATATTTCGCGCTGAGCCGAAACTGCCGCAACTTCCCTTCGTGTGCGATGGAGTGTCCCGGATTACAGAACTGCTCAATTTCGCGGTGCAAAACTACTGTGGAGAAGAATATTCAATGTCGGCAAGAGGAAGAGGAAAAATATAATATCAAAGGAGGGGCGTGAACGAAAACAATGATGACAGCAGGAAACCACGCGCGAGTTATGTTATTTGGACAATTTTTTAAGCGTGTCTCGTGAAAGAAGGCATGAAGCAGGGCGATTTGTTCATCGGCAATCATTCTCTTCTGCGCCATCCTGAGGACGACGCGAGTGCCTCTATAGGTAGTTGGAGAGGCGAATATTAATGCTATGTGTTCATCGTGTTGATTCGAATTATTTCCTTATGTCTGCGCTATTCACTTCATAAGAAACTCATTAATTGTATAATGTTGGAATAATCTTCCCTATTGCACTCGAAATTACTTACATCTATCAGGTTCTCGCGTCTCAGAATTTTTATAATAAAACTCGTAATTTTGATTGTAATCGTATTGATTAAGAATATCTTCTTTGATTAAATGTGGTGACTGTTTCTCGTTTTGATATTGTATTGTGTAGCTATTATTTCCCTACATGTTGGAGGATTGGTTCTGTATTAATGCTATGTGTTGATCGTGTTGATTCTAATTATTTGCTTATGTCTGCGCTATTCACTTCATAAGAAACTGATTATTGGTGTCATGTTGGAATATTAAACTAGTAAGCAACGTGATGAATGTTGATTTTATGTTTTCTTTCAGAATCAGATGGCTAGGTATAGTGAATAAAATATGTATATTGTTTCTTCTGTCTCAGGTCGTGAAGGTTTTCGGCTCGGTTTTTCTCTTTCACCTGATTGGCATCACAATTGGCATTACAATTCGCAGCACTAATGGATTTAATAAATATATTTTAACTTGTACTTTTTGTGTATGACTCCGCTTTGCATGTCTATACATGCATCTAAACCGCCTACTGCGCACCTATTGTATCGGGTAAAAATACGAATGAAGTCGCCCCAGGCGGAAAAATGACGAAAGAAGTCTGCCCAGGCTGAAAAAATGTGAGACTTTTTATAATAAAACTTGTAATTTTGATTGTAATCATGTGGATTAAAAATATCTTCTTTGATTAAATGTGCTATCCCTTCTGCTTAATTGAAAACGCGTGATTACCACAAATAAAAAATATTGTGTATGATGTGTGATACCCCTTCAATGCTATTGCATCATACATGTAATAAGTATAATCTTTGTTACATGTATTGTGTTTCTTCTGCTTCAGGTTTTTCGGCTGGGTTTTTCTCCTTCACACAGAGTCATATCATAATTCCTGACACTAATGACTTTAATAAACATGTTTTCACTTGTACTTTTGTGTATGGCTATCCTTTGCATGTAAACTGCCTACTGCACACCTGTTGTAGCGGGGAAAAAATTGCGATTGAATTCGACACAGATTGAGAAATGATGAAAGAATTCGGCCCAGGCTGAAAAATGTGAGCGGGTAAGCGCGCACGCAACCGTCCGGCCACGCTCCGCCCACCGGTAAGAGCCTCCACCCGAGCGCCGCCTGTCGCGCACGGGAAAAATACGCGCAGGGCTCAGGGGCAGGGATCCTGTAGTTTGGACACCCTGTAGCCTGGACAAGGCCTATTACTACTTTCGCAACGCCTAGAAAAGTGTCAAGAGCGAAAATCAAAAATCGGTAACGAAGCTCAAATGCAGCGTTGGACAAGTATCGTACAAAACAAACTGGGTGAAAATCCGTCGAATATTAACCGAGATTGAGGACGAATCGTGTTGCATTGAAAATACATGGGGCCTTTGGAGCTGGTATCACCTCTTAATGATGATGATTGGAGAGTTGGAGGAGTGACTACAGTTGGAAAATAAAGTGTGTTTTGTGTTGTCTTTTAAGTGTCTCCCTGCAATGGGGTTTTTATCATTTTCAATGATTGGAGAGTTTCAATGCCACAGGTGATGTTCTACCCTTTGCTGGTGGTAACGTGGTGAAATTGAATAATGAATCATCTCAGAGTGAGGACTGACGTACTACGCTGTCCAAGGAATTTAGAAGTGCCTTTAGCACATAACGTTTGGGGCTCGATTCGGCCCCTAACCAAGCAGTTCTGACATGGCGAAACTGCAAGAGTCGAGCAGGTTTGCATGCAGCAGCAGCAGCCAAAACATTCTACATACTATTCAAACAAGACATACTATCCAAAATTGATTACTATGTCATGTTTTTCTATTTTTTATGCCATGAAGTCTTCGTATGCTCACATATTTATCTGTTCTGTTGCATTAAAAGGAGACTTATGACTGCTGAAGCGAATAAATTACAAACTTTATTTTGTTGTCTTTCCTGTTTGATAGTTCTGGAACTACTTTGCTGCACTGAAAAAAAATTCCATGGAAAAAAACGTGCAAATGCATGGCAGTTGTATCAATTGTGAACACCGTGGAAAAGACGGGAAAGTGCTTTCGAGATACAGGACACAAACTCGTGAAATTCACATGTCGCTATATTCCTACATTACATGTTCACCCCATCTAAAATATGAGACCGTGTTCTTGTTGTTTAATGACTAACCATTATTATGATGGGATACTGTATTATAGAAACATGCACCAGCCTGTAAAAATTACTATCATTTTATGGAATCGTGTTCGACCTGTATCATTATCAGACACCCACACCACATCTTTTGTGTTGACAAAACAATATATTCACTGAAGTGTACAGTGCAGCAGCTTTCTGCAGAACGGCAGCTTGCAACGGCTCTTGAAATCAGGACAAAAACATGAAATTAGGAACATTGAGTGTAAGGCATGAGAGATAAGACATATCTATGTATAAACTGAAGTGCTCAACACACAGTTTGAATCTGTGCACTTGAAAAAACACAATGCACGTACGTTGACAAAATATACGTGAAACAGCACAAGTATGTCTGTTGTGCCTAACTCTGTAGTAGTCAGCTTATCCTAAATACCACATGTGGAAGAAGATGCAAGGAACAATATTAAGACTTACAAATACGGACTCAAAATCACAATGATAAAAGGTTAAGAGTATATGAAATTTTGGGAAATGTGGACCGAATAGAAATAGTCTGTACCAAATTGCAGACCAAGAAAGGGCTAAAGGGATACCTACCTTTCAACTTTACCCAAGTTTGCGGAGGAGCGATAGAACGCGAACAGGCATGCCACTTAATCTTGTTTACTGTTGGGGGCGCCTTGTTCCTGTTTCAGGGCTGATGTGTCCAAAATAGCTGTGAAACGAAAAGGATGGCATTTTTTAACAATCCTAATTTTTCATTTTGTACCATGTTAGGTGCTAGACTACCTTCCCAGCTTTATGGGCAGGTCGGTCACGTGTTCGTGAATTGGATAAGGCTGCTAATTTTCTTCTGCCACCGGAACTGGCACAATAAAATTTGCAAACCTAGCTGTCCATAAGTGAATGTATGATAACCCAGTTGCCCAATAATACTGCCACATTGCCTAGAGCAGTAGCAGGTTTTTCAGTGTCTGTGAAACCAAAGAATATAAAGAGAGAAAAAAGAAACATTTGAAACACCTGGCTGTAAAGCTTATTGTCACCGCAGCATACTTTGTGCACCATCATATACAAGCATATATTTTGACAGCATACTTTTTTCAGTTGCACAAACAGAAATACGTTTTACATAAAGAAGAAATGACAACTGCTTGTACTCGCACCAGCAGCAGCTGTAGGCCCAGCTCTGCGCTAAAGAAATATTGTATATCTCTCTCAGTATTACAAACAATTCAACAGTCATAGTCATCAGACGCAAGAAAATATGCAACATTAAACAGAAACTAAATATATCATAAAAACATAAACATGAAAAATCGTTTTGCACTCGTTACTTCTTACAAAAATTGTTTTCTCCACTTTGCTATATGACTGACAGACAGGAAACAGAGAGAATGAAGAAAATCGCCTGTGATTGCCTAGTTGCTGCCTTTAGAACTGCTTGTCTGAACTAAAGATCATACTCCCTGCACTGACACAACCTTCAGATATCAATCATACTACATTGATCTTTGATATTTTCTTTTCATGTGTGTCACCAAGAAATACTGTAGAAGTGGTTTTTTTCGCTCGGAATTATTTTTCGCGTTTTTCGCGCACACCTCCAAAATCGCGAATTTAAGTTCCCGCGAATAACTCTGGCCATATCAGGGCGAAAATCGTTCGGCGATCGACGCTATACCGCGACTACCTGACCCTTTCTACTCCATGTAGCGTAGGCAGTTTAAGCAAGCACAGAAGAATGTTTTATCCCATCAGGCAAGACGAAAAGAAATGAAAATTCATCATGCTTTTGTTACTCCTATAAACGCTTTGCACTATACATGCGATATACCACTATACCACGAAGCCAGAACATGTCTTTCCCCTCATTCTCAAAACCAGCTTGAATAATAGTACCACATCTCAACCGAACTGGTCAGTGCCCCGAGTGATAATTAATAAGAACTGCTAAAATAAACTGGCTAACTTGCACACGGCCAGTACTATGGCCTCCTACAGGGTCCCTAAAGGCCATTTGACAGGGCCTTTCCTCCCATCTCTGTGAGGAAAAGAAAGGAATAGACCTAGAATGCCGCAATCCACGTGAACAACGGATGTTTTAGTACGTGCCGAAATATGCCAGAGTATTGACGGCGGCACGATATGCAAGAGCAAAGCACTCCCGGAAACCTGTGTCGCGAATTTAAGTTCTCGCGAATCAATCCTCAAAGCAGCTCTGCTCGAAAACGCGAAAATATTTTCCACGCGGAAAAAAAAGCACTTCTACAGTATGTCAATGATCATATTATCACAAAAGAACTCTCACAATCAAGATGGTGCGTGGGAACTTACAGTGTGAAACGAGGTGCAGACCTCATAGTCTTCATTAAAATATGAGCAGACCGGCTTCAACACACAGATATGTTGTCCTGGGCAGCCATTTTCATCGCTGGAGCACTATATGGGCTGCAGCAACTTTCTTGTTTGTGGCTTCCATTCCAGTCTCCTTGGGTGCGTGACACAAATATATATAATATAATAGATATAATAATATATAGATGAATGTATTTGGAATTGCCTGTGATAATCATATTTGAGACAGTTTTCATATCAGGCGATGTTGTCGAACGCTTGTGGTGCTAACAACGAAGGTACCCTAGCGTCTACGGGACAAGGGAAGTTACGTCTCGCCAACACTTGTTACTGTGTTACAACTTTGTTACTGTGTTTTAATATGGGGTACGACATCAGAAACAAACATAAGAAAAATTGTAATGATACAAAAACGAGTGTTGCGGATTATTATGGGGCTTAAGTTCAGAGATCACGTGGAATGCTTTTTTAATAAGCTGGAAATTTTGCGAGCTGGCGATGTTTATGAATACCGTTTGTTGCAATTTTATTTGAAATTGATAAAGACATGTAGCCCTTTTCTGAGTGTATGTTTTCTAGAAGAAATAGTTAGCACGTATCCGTTGAGAAATCCGTCTCATTGGATGGTACCGTTATCTCGAACAGGTTACGGCTGAGTTAATTAGCCATAGACTAGCAAGGTTATTGAACGACTTAGCATCCAGAAAAATTGACGTTAATAATTTAAAGATTCTGAGCATCAAGAATATATTTTTAAATTGAGTACCAGTTACCTTGTTGCATTTCAATTTGTGCTGTAAAATATGTGTTCATGCGATTATTTATGTTTATGATGTTGTGAGCTTTTTGTCATTGCCGTGTGAAAAGATGGGGAGCTTGGGCCCCGTCAAGCCTCGCGGCTTTTTTGCCCTTGTTTCCCGCACCACTGTGCTGAATAAAGTATTATTATTATTATAACACTTTTACCAACATTTCTCCTACTGTTTTATCCTGTGAAAATGATGTGTGGGATGGGAAGGGATGAGGTGATGATGGAGATGATGATGGGACGAAGAGGCTGGGCGGACAAGGCTGGCTTACATGATGGAGTACGTTTATTATGAACAGGTACAACCGTCGGCAGTGGTGCCGGGTGACCAACTAACTGGCGGCTAGCAGAGCGGGAGAGAGGGTTGAGTCAGACTCTCGAGCGCCACCAGATCATGCTGCTTGCTGTAAGAACAAGAGGAAGCACTGACTAGCAGTACGCACACTAGAGGGAGGCACCGTGACTCCTCACATCCCACTCGGCTGTGGGGGACCAAGTCCTCTTGGTAAAGTCATTGTTAAAGGCAAACAATGTTACAATTGGCTTCGTTATGGCATAAATAGTAAAGAAATACCACAAAAGTTCATAATCAGTTAGGTGCAAAGGCATTCTGTGCACACGAGTGGGGCGACGTGCCGGAACTGGCTGAGGATCGTCCTGCACTTGATGACTTTGGATTTGACTAAGGCTGGAAGGGGTGCAGCAACCTTAGAAAAGCCAGGTATGAACCTGCGATAAAAATTTGCTGTCTGAACCCAGGAAAGGACTTCTTTCCGGTTCCGTGGAGGCGGAATTCGTAGCATTGCTTGTACTCGGCCAGGATCTGGTTGTTTTCCGTCACTGGAGATAACGAATCCCAAAACTGTGATGCTGGGCAGGGCGAAGTATCACTTGTGTAGTGATACTTTCACTCGGTTGGTGCGAAGAAGAGAAAGGGCTTCGTTGAGCAAGCTCTTAAACGCATTGAAGGTGTCTGCATAAACGAGAATATCATCGAAGTACGCGCGGATCCCATATTTCCTTACTTGTGGCTGAAAGCCGTTAAAAATGGTCTGCATGATACGTTGAAAGGTTGCAGGGGCATTGTTTAGTCCAAATGGCATACGCGTGCAAATAAATGTGCCGTGATGAGTGATGAAAGGCAGCTTTCTCGTGATCCTCGGGGCGGAGGCTCACTTGCCCATAAGCACTTTTTAGATCCAATGTAGTGAAGAAACCACAGCCTGCGATGTCCTGGATAATGTTGTCTGCGTGCGGTAGAGGCTGAACGGCGGTGATTGTGCATTTGTTAAATAGGACGTATCCTGCACTTGAGAAGCAGACGAGGCACGAGTAGAAATAAAGATGTATCGAGTAAAGCGTAACTACGCACTTACTACACAAGAGGCGCTTTTTGTTCCCTTTATTGACAACGACGACAGGAAAAGCCCATGGTCCTGTCGCACTTTGAATGACTCTTTGCTGTAGTAGATTCTTTGTCTGGACCTCCAGAAATCTTCTATCCTCAGGAGCATACCTGTAGGGGCTGCGGCTACACAGTGTAGTATCGGGCAAAAGTTCAATGCTGTGCTGTATGCTTTTGTAATGGCCAATGTCGTCTTCATGGCGGGCGAAGACAGAGTAGTGGGTTGCCACGATTGATTGTACTTCAGATCTTTGGTTCTGTGACAACTGCGTTCCAACGAAAGCTCGTGGAAGTTCTTCATGTATTGTGCATGGGATAACACTGTTGGGTGATACTGGCTGTAGAGGGTCAGTGTTACTCTCAGGATGGCATAGAGGGGGCTCTTGGTGAAAGACTCGCCAATGTAGCTCCTGGTCAGTAGGCACTGGGTCGACTTGGAGGCAGTCCTTGGGCATGGGATTGTCAAAAGCATAAGCTAGGCGTGAAAGTGCAAGGACGACAGCATTCGCCATGCGAAGTGTAATCTTACAAGAAGCTTGGACGGTGACACCAGAGAAGGTGTGTTGCAAATACGTGCACCTTGGTGGTTGCAATACCAAACGTGTTTCGGCAGTTTCAAACCAGTCTTCACCTATTATAAGTGACAGAATCTTTTTGCTGAGCACAGCAGCTTTGGCTAGAGCAGAGACAGTTCCAATAACTATCTCAAGATGTGTCGTGCCTACTGGTAGGACTGAAGAACCGCCAAGTACGTTGACTTGTGGCTGTGCCCATGGGTGAATCATATATGGCGGGTGAATAGACTGGGAAACTATAGTCAGCTTTGAGCCAGTGTCTGGGAAGGCATCATATTTTCCAACGCCGGTGACGATTGCTTCAAAAAATGGCACTGAAGTTGAGAGCCGTCAAGGGTAGTAGGTGTGCTATGAATAGCTACAGGGTTTGACGGGCGTGACTGGCTTACTGGCGGCTGTGCTTGTGTTGATTGACTGACACTCATTGGGCACTTGGATGCCAAATGTCCAAGTCTTTTACATTTGTAACACATGGCCTGTGTGAGGTCTTGTACACTTCGAAATGCTGGGGCACCATACTGTTCAGATATTTGTCGATATCTGTCCTCTCGCTGAGCTGTCGGTAAATCGGATACACGCTGGCGAGGGTTGGCAGTATTGTTGGACTTGGGCGTATGTGTTGATCCAAGCTCAGGTGAAGTGCTACGTTGAGCAGTGTTATACGTGGCAGTGGGATTTACATGGCGTTGCCTGGAATGCGGTGCTGTCTACTCGCTTATGAGACGGTGGGCGGTTACATCGTCGAGCATGTGAAAAGCTGTTGTCGAGGTCCTTGACAATCTCGATGAAATCCATGATCGTCTGAGGGCGTTGTGCAACACACCATAATCTGCTGATCGTAAAGTCCTTGGAGAAGGTAATCAATTTGTTGCCTCTGTCATGGCTACTGGGCAACGGTCAATAATCTTGAGTCCGCTCAGCTTCTGTGCTAGAAGAAACGACAACCAGCAAATATCTGTACACACGTGCATAGGCATCGGTCATCTTCCTCGTCTAGTCATAAAAAGTGCAATTTTCTTACCAAGGAGTGGGTCTTCTACTGATGGCCGACAGCTGTTTAATTTTCCTGTCAGATTTGCTATCACGAAATCCCGAGATTTTCCGAAAGAAATCCGGGATTTCCGAGCGTCAAAAATTGGCCGCGATTTCGGTATTGGGGATATCCCGATTGACAACCCTACCATAACGTACAAATTCAAGCAGTCATCCGCAATATCTTCGTAGTAAACTGTAAATGATCTGTCAGCTAAACGCTGAAATATCAACTTTTCGAATACGAATCGGATGTCGAAAAGACTGTATTCGTCATTTTGAATACTCGCGCACTTCTAAACTCAAATAAACCTTTATACAATTATGACACACTGTTTTATTATCGCTGAAGCAGTAAGACGCAGGACATAATACAAAACGCATCCTACGTCTCATTTTAATAATGAAGTTGTTGTTGCATCTTTCGTCGTCCGAACGACATTTCTAAGCTAAGTACGCACACACGCAGCAGGCAGACAAACAGACGGATACAGAGGCAAACAAACAGTCAGACAGACATAAATCAAGTTCAGCGACGTCAGTGCTTTAATTTCGTGCATACCTTCATCATATACATGTGATCGTTACTCACAATACTAATCACTACAGATGTCAAGTAGATGTGCGCGCTATGGCCTATAAAATCGCCAAAGTTATACATTATACAAAACATAATACGCGTTTCAGTGTTACAAACCAAGAAACAAATAGCTTTAAATTGTTGTGCTCATATAGACTTATTTTTCCCGGCTTTAACGCAAACATTATTGACTGCATATGTGTGAGTAACCTTAGGATTTTGCCACGTATGCAGATTTGGCATAGGGACCTTCCCTATTTGACCTCGTTTTTCGTGACCCTGCCATTATACCATAGCAAAACCATAGGTAGTCGAATGGGAATCGAACTATTGATAGTAAGAAAACTGCCGTTGTAGCACCATCGATAGTCGACTGTCAACAGTAAGAAAACTATGGAAAGCACTATTATAGCAAATGTCACGCCTCTATACCACCTCTTTCACTACGCCGTAAAATCTCTCGTCTGTTGCTATTTCATAAAATCTATTATAATCGTACTCTTCCCAAGAATTCTCTTTCTTCACCTCCTCACCGTATATCTAGGTACTTGGATCATCCTGAAAGAGTACTCATTCGCTTTAGCCGAACTAATCACTTCCAGAACTGATTCGTTCCCAAGACAGCTAGTGACTGGAATGACTTACCTGCAACCATCGCGGTAGTCAGGATCTCAACAAGGTTCCGTACTTTACTCCACGACGTATTTGATGTGTAACTTTGTACCTTTTCATTTCCTTCATTGTTATTTCCATTCCCCTCTGTAATTCCATGTGACTTGAGGGTAAAGAAATAAAGAAGGAAAGAAAGATAGCCGGCTATCGAAAACTACAGGGGAGCAAACGAAAATTGAAACAGAAAATGCCTCCCTCCTACAAGTTTTACAGTACAATTCAGGTACAATACAAGTAGTACAATTCATAGCAGCTTTTCCTCCGATGCTGACGTTGACTTCTCGTGTCGCGCAAACGAACCGCAAGGGCACGTGATGCTCTCTACGCTGGATTGACCGCTGTTGCAGTATCATGAGTGCGTACCATTTTATGATAGTCATCGCCTTTCACCGCTTGGAGTGCATCATTCATGCATTGCAGCTAAGCGCAAATAACTTGTGAACTCGCATATGTGATTCTGTTTTCGTTGTCGCTGTGCCAGCAAGAAAACGAAGACGGAAACGAATGCATCCCTTCAGGGAGCCAAACCATACATTGCAAAGAACAACAAAAGAGCAGTACTATCTGCAGGGTGTTTGCTCTAAACGTGCCAAGAGATTTTATTTAAAACGAGCGATAAAAGAGAAACGAGAGCTACTCTTCAGCTACTTGACTAAGAAACAGTTGCTACTACTGAAGCAGTACCTGTTTCTTACTCAAGTAGCAGAAAAGTTAAATTGGGCGAGGCAGCTATTTGCACCGTAGTGAACACAGATTCCAAGTTCTACAGGAAAGGCGGTGACGTTAAAAAAAGTGTCGGTCAATGCTGACGCTGATGTGCCGGCGACATTAGGGTACCCATCTCAGCCAGTGAGACGGTCATGAGAGGTCACGTGTATATGATATCAATATATCTAGGAATGGAATGGCTGCGGCACTAGCAGCGCTAACGTCAGTGTAGAGAACACCGGAGAACAGTACCAGCATGCAAGTTACCTCGATAATTACGACGAGGCAGCATTCTGGTGAATAATAGCTTTCGCCTCAGTACTGTTGTGTGGTGGTATGCGTTCGTGACTCTCATACCCTCATACAGTGGGATACAATAATAATGTGCAACCAACCCATGTGTCTTGTGCTATTGGATCACCGTAAAATTGATTGTCATTCACATAAGCCTCTACAAGAGTTAGTTCTATTTTTTGCCTCCCTTTTCCTATGTGATAAATTCCGTATAGGAGCAGAAGGTTAAGCCACGCTACATAACCGACATTTCTTGCGGGGACATTTTTTTCGGTAAATTTTTGCTGATTCCAACTTAAGCCATGCCGCAAAACCTTATTCAGACACAATCATTTCAAGGCTTCCAGTGTGGAACGGTGCCTCTGTTAAGCTATGGAGGTTATATTTCTCCCAGACATGACACAAACTGCGATTACGGAAACCGGATGTGCTTTCAGTTTCCGTCCTGCGTGCCCTAATCGCCTGACCCGGGCGTCCGTAACTCCGATATTGAGGTCTGTTTCCGTCGCAGTACAGCCTTGGACGAAGAAAATAATTGGCATCCGACCCTCGTATCAATTTCTTTGCACATTGTACTATAACTGTACATTGGTTCTTGCTATGCGACAGAGCTATGCGACAGAGCTTGCTATGTGGTGAATAAACACACTGCCGACAGAATTGATAAAATTGCACAACTGCAGGCAAGCTGGTGGATGAAATTCATCGTGGAAAAACTGAGTTTGGGAAAGAGAACGACAGAGTGGACGGCACGACACGAGCAGCTCGAACCGGCAAACATGAATTTTAATCACAGATGTCTCATAGAATAGATGCAAAGGGGAAAGGCCTCCAGTAATCAATAAAGGATAATCCAAATCCAAGCCCATCCTGCCGGCCAGAAGTTGCCATTCAAAGTTGATCAAGTCAGTTCATGTCAATTCCTTCCTGCAAGATGTCCTGAGAAAATCATGCTGTCATTTTGTCATTGTGTTGTCTGCATTATCTAGGCGTGTCTGGTGACTTATTGGTATGGAGTACCCGCAAAACTTGTCGTTGGGAAATTAATATCGCAATTGCCGTCTCAGCCGAAAAATGACACAGGCGAAATGTGTTGTCGTGGTTCTTTGCTTTCCATAATGTCTCCCACAATTTCAATTTAACCATCTCAGTGGAACATTGTGTCAGGCTCCTATGTCGCAATGGTTTTCGTCTGGTCAATATATATATGAGGAATGGTATGCTTCATGGTCTTCTTTCTTTGTATTATTACCGACAACTCTGAGAATTTTTTTTCAGCTTGCGCATCACAAGCATGCACACAATATGATGATGATGATTCAGTTTTTCTTGGCGCATAAGTATGCACAGAATATCGGCACTGTCCATCTGACGTACGCAGCAAAAGCTCATTCAACAGTGTCATTCTGGACGATAATTCCGTAATGCACTGCAATTCTCAGCGCAGGTACACAGAGACGCATGCTTTGCCTAGCGCAATAGCTCTAGCGCTTCGCACGAGAAGAGGTTTCGACGGGGAGTCAGGACAGTATCAAATATGTTGCAATAGGACCGTTGGTAGTTGGAGCATTGGTCAAACAGGCTGAGTTAGACTGGTTAGATGCGGAATGAAGTCATTCGTTGTCACATTTGCTTACAGAAATGCTCCGGTGCATCAGCAGAAAGTACGTCACACACGGTACATTAAAAAAACTTACGCTCTTTGCGTCGTCAGATTGGAGGCCATGATTGTATAATTACTTGACACATCACTACATCAGTATTGCATGGAGTGGCGCGAGCTGTGCTGTGATTGTTTCGAGTGTGGTATCCCACTGTCTTCTCCCTCGCCATGCACGCAGGCGTTATTTCTACGCCTAAGCGATCGTAGACACACCGACCACCGACGCACACAAAATATCCGAGTAGTTACATATGTAGTTAAAGAACTGCATCCTAGTAGATGCGAAATAGTTTTAACAAATTGCGGTTGTGATGTAGTTACACTTGTAGTTGAACTACAATTTGACGCAGTAGTTAGTAGTTATAATTAAACAACTAAAATGTAGTTACAGCACATCTCTGCATACAGTCTAAACCTCGTGACGGATAGGTGCCAGTAGACTTCAAGAGGTCCGCGGTGCCTGCGAAAGCTGCAGGTGCTCTCTGCCCCCTGAAACAACTGGTACGACATCCCGGCTTACGTCAGGAGCCACAGTGTACCGGACCTATTGAAGGGTTACTCCTACCCACTAATACGCGATACACTTTGTGCCTCTGGAGCTCCCTAACAGAAAAATAACATCCAGGCTTCGCAAAAAACAATGGAAGAAAATGCACCAAGGACATCGAACTTGAAACACTAAATTTTATTGGCGTGCATATTAAATTGCATCCAGTACGTCATCAGGGTGTCTACCAACCGGGAAAACCGGGAAAACAGAGAATTCTCAGGGAATTTTGATGTGACTGGAAAAGTCAGGGGATTGTCAGGGAATTTGCCCAAAAAGCAGCTGAAGTCAGGGAAAATCGCAGACAAGTGCCGTGATGATGCGCGGCGAATCGCAAGTGCCGACCGGTGGTTGAGCGGGGATGCCGCAGCAACGTTCCCGCGAGTAGCAGTTCGCCAGTACGGTAAGCTCTGAGGCAGAAAAGTAGGATATCCTCACGAATACGTAATAAATAGTCTGGGTTATGATGGTCCTGTATCAAAACATAGGAGTAGGCACCAAGTTCCCTTTTGTTTCTGGCAGTACATTTGCTTGAAATAGTCAGAGAAAACCTGGAAAAATCAGGGAATTTGATGGCTGTAGTTTCGTAGACACCCTGGCCATCGTTTGCCGAATGGAAAGCATACACGTTACACTAATCCCAACACGCACATATGAAGCACACGTTGCACGGACACAAAACCCATCCGATGCACCAGGCAGTTCTCCAAACATCGAACACATAATCCTCGAAACTTCGAACTTCGAACTGGCTTCCTCTGCAAAGTTCAATCAAGATCATCCTTACTGACGAACACGACAGTTCCTCAAACGAAATGACCGACGAACAATTGCCCAAGCAAGGGGAACCAGACGCGCTTCGATGTTAGAAGCAGTTGCAATTTTGTACAGGTATGTGTGACCGTTGACACAGGAAACAACCTGTAAACGAACCGAGGTGAATATCAGGATGATATTGTTCTAACGTGAATGCTGGAACAATATATCATTCTGTATCTCACCTCCCTGCAATCGATGCAGTCCCACGCTCACCTATAACAAAATAATACAATTATCCTCACTTGTACTGTACATCGTCGTGTAATAGGGCAGTGTACCGCCTCAGCGGCGGTGAATCGCGACACCCCATCACCATCCAATGTATGTATGTATGTATGTATGTATGTATGTATGTATGTATGTATGTATGTATGTATGTATGTATGTATGTATGTATGTATGTATGTATGTATGTATGTATGTATGTATGTATGTATGTATGTATGTATGTATGTATGTATGTATGTATGTATGTATGTATGTATGTATGTATGTATGTATGTATGTATGTATGTATGTATGTATGTATGTATGTATGTATGTATGTATGTATGTATGTATGTATGTATGTATGTATGTATGTATGTATGTATGTATGTATGTATGTATGTATGTATGTATGTATGTATGTATGTATGTATGTATGTATGTATGTATGTATGTATGTATGTATGTATGTATGTATGTATGTATGTATGTATGTATGTACGTACGTACGTACGTACGTACGTACGTACGTACGTACGTACGTACGCACGCACGCACGCACGCACGCACGCACGCACGCACGTACGTACGTGTGTGTGTGTGTGTGTGTATGTGTGTGTATGTATGTGTATGTGTGTGTGTGTGTGTGTGTGTGTGCGTGTGTGTGTGTGCGCGCGCGTCGCTTCACCCACGTAGCCGATCCTCTCTTGTGGCCATTCGAAATGCTCCCACCGTCTGCAACAGAACATACTTCGATGGTTAAAGACAAGTAAAACGCAGGCGCTACACGATACATCACTGTTACGTTGACTTACCTTTCTTGTACTCAAGAAAACGTAACACTGATGTATCGTATAGCGCCTGCGTTTTACTTGCCTTTAACCATCGAAGTATGTTCTGTTGCAGACGGTGGACGTTAACGTAAAGCCTTACGGAAACGTCGTAGAAAGTTAAGTCTGTACTCAAAAGTACGGTTGTCATGCTCCTCAACGGTGAGGTTGCGGGCGAGAAAGCAAGGAGGAATGCACAGCGGAGGAATACGCCGCGCCATCCATGTCACTCCTCAACGGCAGAGCGCGGAGGAACGTAGTATGCTCTAACAACGGCACACATATTCCGCCGCCACACACATTATTGAACAAGCAAATGAGTACACGGCTCATGAAGCACACATATTATTCAGCGGGCACAAAGCCGTCGCATACCGACGTGACGGTTGACCGGGTCGATCGGGAGCGCTGTCCTTGCTGTTTGATAACTGTTACGGCTGTCCCCAAACGGCAAACGGTTACGGCTGTGTACCTGCTGTACTTTCTGAGGGAACATTTTAACCGGCTCGTGTCCGTCAGAGGATTTAGAGTGCACGCCATGTTGGAAACGTTCCATATGCTACCCACATAAGTGAACCCTTTTCAGGGAAAGGTGTGCTCCCTTCAGCTGTATGATTTAAACGTGCTTCGAACGTATAGAAACAGTCTAGAACGAAACAATACAGAGTTTCTTACGCTGTGCAGTATGCGAACGCCTCCAGAGCATCATTACAACATTCGGGAAAGAAATATATGGTTTACACACTTTCCGCGAACAACCCAGTGTATAACCGCTTTCCAGTAATGCCACGTATCATCTTTGAAGCGACCACACGGAACAGTAACAACGGACGGCGAGGCGTCGATCGACGTGTTGAGATCCACGACACGCCGCGCTGATTGGCAAGCGATCCTTCCAGAAGCATCTGCTTCTTCGCTCGCATCAGTCCCAAGGATGGGCCGGCGGCCTTGGAGAAGCTTCGGTATTTCCTCCTGTCTACCGACGCGTGTTTTCTACAATGTTCACCGCTGTGTATAAAAGCTTGTGAGCTCCCTGTCGGAGCATTCTTTAGCGTGGCTCTGTTTGAGAGCTAGCGCTCTTGTGTGTGGTAACCAGCTAAGCACCTGAATGTTCGACGATTCGTGACGATTCGATTTTACGATTCGCCGTCTCCCTCGTCTGTTTTCATCCGTGACAATATCACATATGCTAACATTATGATACAGTCTAATAGTCTAATACAGAAACATAAATATAAATCTCATGTCTCAAAGTAAATTAAAAGAACACTTTATGAATAAAGATGCTCCAGGTTGCTCCAGGGTCAACACAACAACAACAACAACAACATAGATGAATGGATGATGATGATGTGGGATGTTTCCCTGCGTTGGGTGCAGGACCCTACCCCATTCCAAAGAGGTTCATATGAGAGGATGACGAGGGAAGGAAATCCCTACAGTTCGTGAAGGAGGGCGGTGGCCCTCAGAAAGGAAAGAAAAGCGTACAAAGTATACAAAGTGCACTTTTTTTCTAATGCAGTGTGACTCGTTGCCTACGGTGGACGTTTCCCAGTAATTGTTGTCGCAAAAAGTAAATAACGGCTCCAAAGAGACCCAATATTCACTGCACTCTTTCACGCTCGTGGCTCGCGCTGCGATGTCGCGGCGACAATAGCTGCACGCCATTTTGACGTCTCGCAACATGAACCATGTTCCATTTCATGTGCGCACTATGTTCTCAGTGCTGTATTGATCCCTGAGGTCGGCGCGATGTTTCCGCAACTGGTTCCTTCGCGAGCTGCAGCTTGCCTAAGTGGGGCCCATCATTGGCTAGAGGAACGAAGTCTCTCCCACCCCCAGCGCCTAGAATACGGTGTTCGTACGTTCGGTGGCGCAAGCACTGAAGAAGCCCAAGCCAAGTACCAGGACCTGGCAAAAAAAAGACAGGTACGTGTCTGTCGCTGTCACCGCCGTTGGAAATTTGAATAGGAAGAATAGTCAACGGTCAACAGCAACCGCCGTAGTGTCCTCTTATGGGAGGATTCCGAAGATAATACCCCTCTCTACAACGCAAAGAGCGCTGGGCAAATACGGCCTTTCTTCTCGTTTCTGAAGAATACGGATGATTACATCGTCAAAAAACTGTTCTTCAAACTGTTGCAGTGGAATCGAACGTTATGCCACGCTCGTACGAAGCGGTCGAGCGTGTGTCAGTTTTAACAGACAACCACTTTGTGATAATACATTTGTTCTAACAGTGCACATCCCACCCCCATGCACATTACTCTCATCTGTTTTTATTTCTGCTTTTGTTTTCCTTCGTCCCTCTCATTCTTCTGTCGTCATTTTATTTCTGTCTTCCAATTATCTTCTATTTCCTTTCTAATTATGTACTTGTGGAATAGTAAGCTGACACATCGTTTGGCTGACCTTTCCTATTTTGTGTGATAGCACGCTTGCATCAGCCTGGCTGACATTTAAGCGTATCTTTTGCTTGCTATTAAATATATACCTGCCTCGTCGTATATCCCCTCCTTATCTTTTTCTTTTGTGTTTTAATAATTATACCCCCCATTAGATCTTTACAGCAGCCGTGGCTCGCGAAGCGACGCGAACAGTGCTTACATTCTTTCACGATTAAGACAATCAGCGCTACGCAATTTATATTTGTCAATTTTCTCTCCATTATACCCGTTATCAACGGTGACTACAGCTTTACTTCCTCATTAAATTTATTTTGCTTTTTATAATATTCAATAATAGGGACGATTTGCTTTATGGGAACTTTTTATTGGAGACAAAATTGTTCATATTAACGAGGCATGACTGCGCCTCACTTGTAAGACATGTAGCATATGTATAAAAACGAGCGGTAGAATGGGCATGTACGCTGCAATAAATAACAACCACAACCTAGCTTGCCGCAATTACAAACACATTGCACAATCATTTAGTCACACTGCGCTCTCGCATATTGACACAGGTAATATTCCTACAATTTATAACGGCTCAAAGAACTACTAGTATGCATCACTGTACTGAGGATATGATATGAAATTGACCTAGTGACACTTGTGACGGGGTCCTAAAAACATTACTCGTGAAGTGTTCTATCGTGTTTCGTATGAGAACTACCTGTTGTGTTAAATGTAATGGAGTAACTAGCCGCCGTCGTGTTTTACCATTATACCTGACTGAGATCAAATCAGCAAACGGGAGTTTCTGTTGAGTTTTTCCAGCGAGGAATATTCAAACATTGCAGGGTACCCAAGGAAGAATGTGAGCAGTATCTTTATACACCCTGTGCGTTGGTAATTCAGTCAGAAACAAACTCTTCGTTGGTTGAGCAAGAACATTCCATTAGGAAGAGACTAACCGTGTGGTATGCATTATTGGGAAAAGCCGACGAGATTGGCCCATTTTCACTGGCCAATGGCGCAGCGTCACGCGCCATATTCAGTTAATCGTACCCAATCAAGCATCAGCTACGCACTCTTTAATATAAGAAAAATAAGTTACGCCCACATACTGCTCAATATAATAGAGCAACCGACCCCGCATCGGCAAAGGCATCGTAAAGCCATACAAGTACGTCCGGTAAGTCACTTTCAACTCTTCCGCTCCTTATAGGACGGGTTTCCTAGAAGTCAAACATTGTTTAGCTGCATGCGCAGTAGTCTGTATCAGAAATGCAGTGCAAGTCGCGATCATCGTCCTTTGAGTTCATTACGTTTAGCTGCGCATACGGTGGCCATAATACACGAACAATAAGTAATTGCAATTTCATACATCGACTTTCATTTTCAACGGTCAACAGTGGACAAAAAACTGCTCAGGTATTCCGATGCACGGGTACCTATTCAAATATCTAGTCACTGAATATTTCCCACTTTTCGTGAAGGGTTGCGTTTACAGGCCTCGAGTCAGTTCTAGTTACGTTTCCTTCTAGAGTACAAAAGGGGAAGCGAAATGCCCGAGTACATACTTCACCTAACAAAGCTGCTTTTTTCCTATAAGAATGTAAAGTAGGCCAGTAAAACGGACATAGAGGAGTAATTCACCCCACAGATTCATAATTATGGCAGAAATTGAATTTAAAGTACGTCGCACAAAGCGACCGTGCGCAACGGCGGTGGAGAGTAGAGGCCTGCATGGGTCGACTTTTTCCTGCCCGAACCGGACCGCTCCTTCATGTTTTTATGCAGCCCGACCTGCCCGACCCTGTGAGTTGAGCAAGGCTCTGCCCGGTGACTCACCTAGCAGATCCAGGCCTATTATTGCAAGCTGTGACGTACGCGTTTCTAGCATTCGAGGCCAAATTAAATCGAGAACGTACGTGGGCAAGCGCACTGTTACAGTTACACTGCCAGGTTTTCCTCGAGGTAGAGGATGGTGTCAACAAACTCGTTCTCCCAATCTCTACCTCTCTCACTAAGCCTTGCGAACTTGAGTGTCAAATACGTGAGGAGTCAGGTGCAATGTGAAGTTGCTTTGACAGTGTTATGAGGGGTCCAACCCTACGCACGATGCACTGTCCTTTGCATGTTTTTGCAAATATATGCACGGGAATGGCACAAGCACGTGATGATATGAGCTAATAGTCCTCAATTGTGTCGAAAACGCTGCGTGAACCGGTCGAACCTGCCTCTCGGAAACATTTTTGTCTGCCCGAGCTCGTCCTACCTCGCGGCGCTGACGTCTTTTGTTGGTCCGGGACCGGCCCGACCCACAGCGTTGTCGTATTTTTTTAGGCCTGACCCGGAGCCAATAACAAGCCGGGCCCGGCCCGCGGGCTGGGTGGGGGCCCGTGCCCGTGCAGGGCTCTAGTAGAGAGCAGTACCAGCCTGTGACCTTGCTCTGACGCAGCAATGTCCGCGCTCGCTGATTCGTTTAGAATATCATCCGCTAGTCAGCTTTTCAAGCACTGAGGAACCGTTGCCCAGAGGGAGGCTGCCTCGGGACAATGAAGTCCTTCATGCCCACGGTGACACTTACAATTTCTAATCCCCCCGAGGGAACAGGTTTAAGGACAACAAACGAAGAAAGCCGTCATGCACAAAAAGGTAAAAACAGGCGCTGACATCGACTGACTGCGCAGACGCTATGACGTCATAAGTCATCCCTCCCGTCCTTGTTCTTTCCAGGGGGTGCGCCGAGCGTGAACCAGGGCAAGTGTGTTTGAGTACGTCCCTTTTTTTTAAAGAAAAAAACTGCATCCATCAAAACATTTTATGCCGTTCGGCAAATTGGCGCCTATACTTTCTTCAGATGCCTTAGACTGAAAATATTTTGGATGGCCCTCTGTAGCGTTTGCTGGATGGGGGAGTAAACTAGAGGGGATGTACACATTATATTATATATATTATCATATCTATTGCTCTTAAGGCTATTGCTATGTTACGATGTACTCGGTGCACTCATTCAGATCTGGAAGTTGTCTTCCTCTCGATAACTGACGTATAAATATGAGAAGACAATTGACGCTATTGTTTTTCTGCTTGTTACAGCATCCCATCAAGATGAAGTTGTGCGTGGTTGTCTTCGTTCTTGCCACTCTACTATGTAAGTAAAAAAAAAAATCACACATCAAGTGAGACGGCGACGTCGTTATCCCCGTTACAGGCTTATCCCGTTCTTCTTGTTTCAGTAAACACAAAGCTGGGAAATGGCTATATAGGGTGAAGCAGCCATTACAACCGCGAAACCTTTTCTTACATTCTTGTCGTGGTTAATGGAAACGCGCTCACTGGGGATGGTGTTTAGTTAAAATCTCCGATGATTTTATGCTAAGTGCTCCGTGAGCAACAGCTAATGAGCAAGTAAAGTCATCTGGATTCCTACGCGACCAAGGGCAGGAGAAGTCAGCCAGGAAGGACGGGTCGCTATTCCACTCGGGAAGCAGTTGGACGTTTCACATGTGTATCGCGTAACTCTCCCGTAACTTCGATTTCTGGATGCTTTGCAGAAGTCTTCCGAAACGGTTTTAATTATCCCTCCTGCACGAACAGAAGCACGGTACAACTATTTGGGGCGACATGCGATTAAACATCACATATCTGCACATGCACACAGTTATTCGTTCCTGCAAGCTCGTTGTAAAGTTTGCATCGTTACCATACACATACGGTACGCAGTCGTGTATCTCGTACCCGGAATTCAATTAACCGGAGAGCCTGCCACCGCAATAGGAAGACTGGGAACGTTCCACTTCCCAAATGTTAGCATGTGTTCGCTTCATTCTCAAACGACTGCCCCATTTCTTTGGCAAAGCAGCGGTGAGCCTGTTTTCGGTTCCAAGGCTGATTTCCCTTCATCCACAAGGCACTAGAGTGGAGTGTGGTCAGCGCTTTGGACCAAATATCGTGCATCCATCTTACGGAACCTATCCGCAATGACAGGACCTTTGTGACCTTGAGTGCTACCTCCTGGTGCATGTATTGCCCTTCCTGACGTTTTACGACACTGCCATGTTGTACCTTTCTTCAGGCTACGAACAAGAGGCGCTTTCGGTAAATCAAAATTATTCAAGATTGGAATTCTGGACAACGCAAATTGCATACATCGTCAGCAAATCAAAACTATCACACATCCTGCTTCATTGATGTGCATATGTTGTAGTGCGGGAGAGGTAACTTGGCCATTTCAGGAATTGTGCCGTGGATGACGTCCTGTATCCCAGAGACTCTTTAACGGAAAGACTCCAAAATTCGCAGTCTCGTCTGCTTTCTTCAGGAGCCTGGCGTCGCTCAAAGTTTATGAGTACTACTCGGACTTCTCACCAATTTTAGATCTGACCGCCCTAGACCTTAACTTTCGTACGTCATCATTGTAACATCTGTTATCACATCATCTCATCTCATCCTGGCTCCAGTTGTGACGCTGCCAGAATAAGTGAGGCCAAAAGTGTCAAGCCGGTTTTTGTGACGACCGCCACCGCCGCCATGTCGTCTAGAATTTGAGGATAACTTTCAATGTTCATAGTTCCACTGAGAACCTCCAGCCGCAAATGTCTATACGACAAGAAGCAGCTAAATACGATGCAATAAGGAGGGTAGCAGTACGCAATATGGCTACACGAACGAAGCTTCACCACTCCAAAGGACACATGTGTATCATTTGATATATAACAAAAAAAGTTTTTCCTTGCAGCACTGGGCGCGAAGGAAGCCATTGCTAAGTGTGATTAAGAACTTGTGAAAAGTTACGGGCAATCATTAAAATTCCTACCATGTAGAGTCCTGCATACTGTGCTATCGTTCGCTGACCGGGGTATACCGGTATCCCACAGTTAAGAATACACATGTTCAATATGCCAGACGTTAACAATCCCAAATCGGCGCAGTCTAATGCCGGAATTGCCTATAATATGCGGGGATACTGAGTTGAGTTCAGCTTGAATGTGAAAAAAAGGTAGAAATTGGTTTTGTAACCTGTCGAATTCTGCTACTCCCTTAAACAACCCCTAAATAAATTAACGCTACAGAAAGGAAAAAGAAAACTGAAAAGATGAAAGGAGAAAAACATTAGGCCACCCGGTCAGCGAACTGTATGTGCACATGCGTAGCTGCATCCCCCAGAAGTGAAACTGAAAGGAATTGCGAGAAGCTGTAGCAGGAGACGAACTCGACGACACATGCCAACAACGCGGTGCCAGAATACAGATTCGGAAAATTTGACACGCTCACAGCTCACTATGAAGTTGACAAGTGCTTCTTGCTTCTTCTCAATCTCTTCTTGGTTTCCCAAACACCCAGCACTTTGACTATATCGGATGTTCTATATTACGAAGTATGCAAACTTGAACCCACCTTGGTCTTAGTACAGCACTACATCCCGCGCGTATATAACTGGGGTGACCACAAGCTAACGAACGTCACTTGGTTTTGTGGTGCACCAGCGTGCCCACCCTGCTAAGCATAAATTCGCTAAATCGACTTCGAAACACGCGAATGAAACGCGCAAGCTGATATGTGATACCTTACTTGGAAACACGGCCCCGGTATTCCGTGAAATGTGCTACTTTTGTTAAATCATTTGCAGATACTAGATAATATGCCACATAGGTACATGGTCATGCTTTGTGTTTAGTGACATTCTTTTATTCATTGTGCTACCCTCCTCCATAATGCCTTCGAGGCCCTGAGTGTACGTGAATAAATTAATAAACAAACAATGCTCAACATCATAGGTGTCAGTAAATTTTTGTTAGGATAGTGATTTCATCACCTCTGTGGTCATAAGTACACTTGTTCATAATATGTATATTTTTTTATTCGCAGCGGTTGCCTTCTCCGAATGCCCGGGAGAGCTGAAATTCCTTGCGATTATGGGATGTGCGCTCGAAGCGAAGGAAGATCCTAAGCTCCAAGCCGCCTTCGGGGACAAGGATTTATCAAACCCTGCTTTCGTTAAGGCAACATGCTGGTATGCACATGATCTCGATATATACATACGCATATTTTCAATTGCCCCGTAGTACGTAGCGGTGTACGGTCCGATAATGAAAACCATACTTCTGGGAAAACTTCAAAAATTGAATAGGAACATCATATTATAGCACACCTCGCATGCGGACTGGGAAGAAAATTGGACTAACAACTTCGTAATCATACACGAATATATTCTGCGCACACCTGCAAATTACATATGCGCTAATCGTCAGCGACTCCGTAATGGAATATGCATATAAAATGGTTAAAAAGCTAGCGAGCTCGAGCTAAGATCCATGACGAAAACCCGAGACTGGGAAAAAGACGAAAGACAGACGACACAATACAATGGCTTTGTGTTGTGTCGTCTGTCTTTTGTCTTTTTCCCAGTCTCGGGTTTTCGTTATGGAATATGTATCACCGGGCCTACCGTTAATGCCACACCAAGAAAAAAGCCGTCTAACTACCGTTCTACTCTCGACATACATCAGTTCTGGGTCCACGAATCTTTCTGTACTGAATCTTATGCGTATGTAGTAGGCACCAACGACAAATCTCACAGAAGCTCTAACATACGTTATTTGAAAGTTGCGCAAACGTATATCAAACAATGGGCTCAGAGTAGGCGGCCTACCAGTGGCCCAGCAGCAGTCGGCGCGGGCGGAGAGCGCCATTGTTGGTCATCGTTTGGGTTCCTGGTTTTCAGCGATTATATTTTCTTAAATTCCGTGTGAAAGAATGCAGGTATTTTAAAAGCTGGAAGCAATGGTCATGCTTGCCAGCTGGACATTCCAGAGAGTGCACTTGTTAACGGTTTAATCGCCTTCGCCGAACGCATTAAGATGTTTCTAGTGGACGACTATATGCCGTTTTCAGTGAATACTCTAGTCAAGAACCCTTATCGTCATTGGCTGTCCTTCCGTGGAAAAGTCAAATATGAGAATGCCATTCGTTTTCGTTTTCTCTGGGAGGATGTGTTGCATGAAGTTGGCCGGGATGCCTTTGGAGTAGAGAAAACAAAAACTTACATCAAAGAGAGCGACAAATAGTTGTCCCGGACAGATCACTTTGCCGTATGTCGGTAATGTCATGAAAACCGTAACGTTGGTCATGAGGGATGAGCAAAAGTGAAGCCTTAGGGTCTTTGCTTATGTTGTTATTTTGTTTCGGTGTCCACGCACAGAAATAAAAATGCAAGTTTATTGAGAGCATACACTGAGTGGTTAGTGGTTCTGGAGCGAAAGGCTAAACAGATAGAGAGAGGTGGTAGACCTCCATCTGTTGTAATTGCAACAGCGCAGTAACAACAAGAGCTTTATTGTGATATGATGAATATGGAGTTTCACCGCAAAGGGAGATTATCTACCCCATTGCTGGTGGTGCTGTGGAGAATGAAATAACGAGTCCCTTCACAATAAGGATCCAAGTCCTATGGAGTCCAAAGAGGTAAAAATAGAGAAAATAGATTTGAAGGCAGAGGGGGGGGGGGGGTATGTTTAATAGAGTTAAAGAAAAAACGGAAATGTCATCCAGGCTATTGCCAGCTTGCTATTCCGAAAAAGAAACTGAAAAATTAACAAAAAGAAAGAAACAGAAAGGAACTGAGAAGAAACAAAAGAAATAAAGGAAATGAAGAAATGAAAGAAAAGCAGGCACGGAGTGCAGCGCAGTACAGGCACGAAAGAAAGTTCCAAGAATGTCCAGTCAGAGGGCAGACGCAAGGCGTCTTTTAACAAGCGGTGCAGGGCTGTGGTAATGTCCCACTGAGTAGGCCGAGGGACGGCCGAGGAGGGTGGCCATGGACAATGTGTTGCGCCCCAGCTGTATTAGACAGCGATGGAGGGCTTGCCGTTAGGGAATGTGCTGCTGGCAGTGCAGAAGACAATGAGGAATGTCGGCCACCTCACCACATCTGGAACACAAGGGGGAGCTGGATTGGCCAATTTTGTAAAGAAGCAATGGGGTGCAGGCAAGGTTGGGACGGAGGTGGCGCAGCAATGATTCCTCCTGACGACTGCAGCGACACGCAATGAAAAAGGCAACCGAGGGGTCGATGGACTGCACGTGACTGTTGTAGGCGACGGCCTGAGATCTAAATGCTTGAGCACGGGCTGCACACCGGCGGGGAATAGCTAAAGATCAAGAAAAGATCTTCCCGGAACAGCACCGCAAGCGGTACTGCCCCGACGACCTTGTTATCGGCCGCGCGTTCAAAGACCCGGCCCACCCAGGGGTGGACCGCGTTATCAAAGGGCCCTTCTCCAAATACGAGGACCGGCTCTCTTTCACCTCCCTCCACCGCAATACGCGGATTTGAAGGGAGACCAGAGCATAATGGCAAGCCGAAAGTATAAGTGGTGGACGTGCAGAGGCAGGAGTAGCAGCTGCGCCGGCTCGTCTTGCAGCCGCGTCCGCGCGTGTGTATGTCCGTGTCCGCGCGTCCCGGTCAGGCCCACATGACCGGGCACCCATTGAGGGGACAAAGCATGACCATTGGCACGGAGTGTGTTATACATCTGAGTGATCATGCTGGGCATATCCTGTATGAGCGGGCCGACATCAAGCGGAGGAGGGACCTTGCTGTCGGTGGGGACGACCCATTTCCTAGGTGGCAGGTCAGTAATGTATTCTAGGGCGGTAAGAATGGCGAACAGTTCAGCCTCGGTGGACGACATGGGGTAGGGCAGTTTGTCGGCCTGTGTTTGTAGGGCAGAGGATTGGTGGGACGGATTTGGCCAGGGACCAATCAATTTTCAGAGAAAGAGGGGACGAGAGTCCAGCTGATTGAGAGACCCGGAGAGTGCGGTTTGGGAAGGTTGGTCAAATAAACCTTGTAGTAGAACATGTGATTCCCAACATTCACAAACACAGAAGAACAGCAAGAGGGAAACAGTATGTGAAAATGTGCTTCGAAAGAGAAAGATTTGGTAAAACACATCCATTGCTAGTATAGGCGCAGCTGTGTTTCGTTAACCTCCTTTAATGTTCGTCCATGGTGACAAAGCCTCGGAGTTTTCTGGATGTGTTCGCCAGCGATGACTTTTAGTATAGCGTATGCTGTCGCCTTTGCGTAGGTACGGGATTTGCGTTGGTGGTTCTGCGCAATGTACGAAACTCTATTTCTGTTATGGGCGTTCGCAGAACCTTCAACGATGTATACGATGCCCTTACGTACTTACGATGCCCTTACGTACTTACGATGTACTAAGGCTCTGTATTGGGTCGCGTAACATTCAGTTATTTGCTTTGCATTACTTGTTTCTGACTGTGGAGCGAAGGAATTTCTTGGCTGACTTGCTGGTGAGGAATGCAAGGTGATAACGTGATGGAGGATATGGTGAATGCAAGGTGATGCACGTAAGATCAGGCAGGCTGGTCCGCACGTGGTGGTAGACTTTGCTTGAAGAGTTATTTGTTGTTGATGTTTATTTCCTTTTCTTTTTTTCATATTCTGCAGCCACACCCTTTAGACGGTAACGAAGAAATATCTAGACGCGAAATAATCCGGCTTTTCGAAATGGGCTCGAAGGTGTGATTTATACTTCCCGATTTTTCACATATTTGCGCGGCTGCAGTGTATGACGCACTGCACATAAAAATACCAAACTTACATTACCGGAAAGCTGATTTCACGACAAACAAAATGACATATTGCTAATGCGAAACTTCCAAAAGACGCTACTCAGAACGTACCTGAATACAACAGTAGAGTGAACGTCCGAGCAACTTTGCCATTTTTTACATACGGATGGGATTTCGTCGAGCATTTTAGTTCACCTCTGTCCTCCATGTTGAAAACAAGAAAACAATCATCACGATTTCTTCTAGGCGTCTGGTCTCCACCGGGAGCGGCCGAACTTCGGGAAAAGGAAAAGCGCGATAAAAGCAAGTTCTACCTAACTTCACGCTCAGTATTTTTACCTCTGCAATGAATGAACATAGAGACATTAAACAAACAGCTTCGTCACCTGGAGATATCAGCCAACAGCATCTAATTCTCCAAGCAAGATCTGGGACCGTCCTTAAACGAAGCTGGAGTTTATAATGGAAACTAGAGACAACATCGATTATTTTATATTTTTTGATCAGTATAATTGCACCTTTTCTAAGCATACCGCTCTCCTTTTAATTAAAGTAAGTTTTTTGTTATATGTTATAATGCTGTTATATGTAGTTTCGAGCTTTACACAACAAGGTAATGAGACAAGTGTTCCTGAATAGTCCCCCAGTGGTTCGTGATAGATCTGACGGTATTTTGTTCTCTAGCTGGTTCGGTAACGGACGGTTGCGAAATCACAGTCCTAAGAACTTTTATGTGCTGTTTTCATTACTGGTTGCGGTTTAAATTTAACGATGATGTCCCTCTTTGTGTATTGTTGTCGTAAAAATAGTTGTAGAAACTGTAATTGACAGATAATTGCAATATTATTTATGCGATTTCAACCGTTTGTGCTGGAAAAATGCATAAGTATAATCTAAGTACCCTATTATGCGTGGTATTAGGGGGATGTTCAGTATATCGCTATTCCATAGCAGGAAGAGGTTGCGCCAAGAACACATACCTGAGCTGCTCCCATTCAATGGTACGACGGTCAGAGGTACTATTATTGAGATGGACATACTTTATACTGTGTTCAAAGCAGCTTTCTAATAACAAATTAATGAAAAATGTTGATGAAGCACTCGAAGTTCATGCCCATAAAGATAAGGATAAGGATAAGTTTGCAAGGATAAACTTATTTCTTGGATTTTAATGACATATGCAAAACTAAAATCTACCAGGATAAGCACGGAACATGTCTTCGCGACCTCCATAACGCTTCGATTCTTTACATACGATCTACTACAAGGGTGAACGAAATCTCGCTGACAGGTTCCTGTTGACATGAGATGGACACCAGAAAGAGACAACGCATCGTTTAATAAAGTTTGTGAACATGAGGAAGTAGTGTTGAAGTACTGTTTGCAGTAACAAACACCCCCTGCGCCTTGTCGGTTAAAATGATGAGCTCTTACATATTGTCTTTGTCCACAGTGCGCGGGACGCAATAGAGACGTGCATGCGGTCCGCCCTGGAGGGTGAATGCGCACCCTATGCTGATGAATTGGTCGACAGTTTCAACTCCGAGCTGAAGAAAGAATTTGGCGACCTGTCCTGCGACTTGGAATGCTAAGAAGCAAACCGCACGGATAGTAACACGGTGCATGAAATAAATTGCTGCACTTGACGTAAAAGAGTTGATGTATTTAATACAATTACTGGTCATCTTCGCCTTACGGTGTAAGCCTTAGTAACCAATGAAAGATGTCCATCTAATCATATCATCCTCTATTTTCCCAGATGACACGTATACTGCTCTTCATTTGGACCTGTGTAGAGGTTCCTGTCTTGAATAGGATTCTGGTTCAGTTATTCCGTGTTAGCGCCGCGAAGCAAATGTGGCTCTGAGCGGAGTGGAAGGGTGGTTGGTATGCGTCCTGGGCTGGATTCAGGAGGAACATTAGAACCTCAGATAGCACAGCCAGATTCCCAGTCTTCAGCACGACCTTGGCTGAGGCCTATTCTAGGGTAACCTATGTGCGCACACTGTTAGCCAAATGCCATATCTGCTCCCTTTCATATCAGATAACAAGCTATAGAAATTGCCTGCAAGATGGTGCGCGAATTTACGGGTCGGTAAGTTACGACAAAGGAGGCAAAGTACGGCAAGTTACCACCAAGTCATTTACGCGTCCTTCCAATGCCTTCAGGTGTATTCCTGTCTATATGTAGAATGTCCGAAGCAAGTCAGAAAAAGAAAAGTGTAGGGAAAAAGTGTAGGGATAGGGAAAGGTGTAGGGAAGAACGTGTTGGGGTTACTATGATCCGCATGTCCTTCCGAATTTCTCGGGAGTTTGAGGCTGTAGTGTTTTTCAGTTTCGTTCTCGCGGGGCGGCCACGTCCACGGCAATGCTCGCGCTCAAAAATTTTAATTACGTTTAAGGGTATAGACCACCTGTGCAATAAATGTCGTCATGTCACCCAGGCAGCACAAACCCTCAGGGAAAAGAGTGGGAACGCAATGGGGGCTTCGACTCCTGTACGGTCGATACTGCCCGACTGGATTTCAACGGGGTGGGGACGGAGGAGGTAGAGCGCAAGAGAAGATAACTTGGTCCCCAGACGGTGGCCTGATCATTTCTCGGTCTGGTCTGGTTTTGGTCATCTGACCAAGAATATAGGATCGCTCCCCGATGCTGCTCTGATCATTTCCCGATAATCAGTCACATGACCAGGGTGCGGCAACGAATTTCTCTTCTCAAACTGTCAGGCGCCGACTGTGGCAATAACGTGACCCATAGTTTCGAATCTGGCCAATGATGAACATGAGAGGACTTATGTTCTGAGGCTGGAACAACATAGAAGGGACAATCACATACAAGGCCTCAAGTTGCCTTAGAAATTAACGATGAAAGATGAAAGTCACTGAAAAGGTTAGCCAGCTGTAGGACACGAATCCACATCTTCTGGATTACCGGTCCAGAGCTCTACCAATTGAGCTAAGCTAACACGCCTTCTCAGCGACTTCCAGGGTGCATCATCTGAAGGGACAAGCCAGTCACTGTCTCTCACTCATCTTCCTTTCACTCTTACATTTTTTGCACACTCATACACACATTCATACGACAGGGATCGACGCAAGCGGCAAATGTTGAACATGAGAGAACTGATGTTCTGAGGCTGGAACAACATAGAAGGGACAATCACTTACAAGGCCTCAAGTTGCCTTAGAAATTAACGATGAAAGATGAAAGTCACTGAAAAGGTTAGCCAGCTGTAGGACACGAATCCACATCTTCTGGATTACCGGTCCAGAGCTCTACCAATTGAGCTAAGCTAACACGCCTTCTCAGCGACTTCCAGGGTGCGTCATCTGAAGGGACAAGCCGGTCACTGTCTCTCATTCATCTTCCTTTCACTCTTACATTTTTTGCACACTCATACACACATTCATACGACAGGGATCGACGCAAGCGGCAAATGTTGAACATGAGAGAACTGATGTTCTGAGGCTGGAAAAACATAGAAGGGACAATCACATACAAGGCCTCAAGTTGCCTTAGAAATTAACGATGAAAGATGAAAGTCACTGAAAAGGTTAGCCAGCTGTAGGGCTCGAATCCACATCTTCTGGATTAGCGGTCCAGGGCTCTACCAATTGAGCTAAGCTAACACGCGTTCTCAGCGACTTCCAGGGTGCGTCATCTGAGAGACAAGCCAGTCACTGTCTCTCACTCATCTTCCTTTCACTCTGACATTTTTTGCACACTCATACACACATTCATACGACAGGGATCGACGCAAGCGGCAAATGAACATGAGACAACTGATGTTCTGAGGCTGGAATCATAAGTGTGTTTGACATCAGAGGAAATGTAACAATTTCTCAGGCCGAATGCGTGCTGCAGCTGTGCTTGCCAACTCCTGCGTGCCTACAAAACTGGAAGCCTGGACATGTTCAGCTCAAGGAACGTCTTCCTAGTTATGCGAAAAAAAAGCCTCCGTAGTCAGTAACTTTTTCCGCATTAATCCGTCCACATAAGATGACGCATGAAGTCAAATTATTTCGAATTGTGAGTGAATTAAAGCTATCGTGATCTTTAATTCAGAATGTCACACTGGGCCACTACCTGAGCGTGTGTAAAAAAAATGAATGCCTTGATGCAGGGTATCACTGAAGAGTCCACCACAAGATTTCTGACTCAGAGCCTGTGATGATGGTCAAGCAAGGAAGCCAATGTCTAAGAAAAGGTATATTCTTGATGCATTAATATTTGTCACAGTTCTCTTAAAGACAAAAGTACGAGTCGCACTACATGTGCCATACCGGTTCTCGAACTATATTACACTTCTGTTACCAAAGGTGCACAAACATTTTCTTTTCTTTTCTTTAAGGTAGCACTACAATTATGACATGCGTCATACGTATTCTCAAGGTGTTACACATGTTCCATATCAGTGTTGGGGGTAACTCGTTACCGAGCTCGATACTTTATTCGGTAACTTTTAGCTTAGCTCGTTGCTTTTGAGCTCCAGTCACTTGTCCAGGAAATTGGAGAAAGTTCCTTGTGTTAGATTCTCGTCTACAAACATATCAGGCTACGTCGTCCGTTCCGTATGACTTGAGATAAAAGCAACGTGCACGCCGGCGACACGTGCACGGCGCGTCTGACATCATTGTTGAAACGCAGTGAACGTACAAATTATGTTTTAGCCGCGTACATTAGGAGGCTCAGGTGTCGTTCATCTTAATGACGAGCAGTGTATCCATAATGATGCAGGGCATTTTCCGAATGAGTTAAAACTGGGCTCGGTTCTACGATATGTGCGTAGAGGACAACTCATAGAAGGCCGGTTTCACGTCACTTCTAGCAGGGAGGTCCCATCGACCACTTGGATTTTTATTATTTTTTTATATTTAGAAGCTCATCGTACATGATCACCAACAATGAAAAAATGAATAATTTCTACGGAATAGTTTTCGCGCAAAAAAAAATCGAGAAAATCCGACCCTGAATTCGAGTGTTTCAGTTTTGCCGTGTTGGCACGCGTATATCTCCCTAGTTACTGTAGTGAAATTTTTTTATGCTTTAGTATGCCTACAGGTCAGCAGTGCGGGCGCAAATTTTGGCGCGCAGGAGCAACGCTCAGTGATATAAAAAATGGCGAACATGATCTCTCTCGCAGTTTTGTTCCAACTCGACGCGTGATTTTTGTGGCTGTACATATTCCTCACTACCCTATTTGGTATCACTTCACTCAGCTTTTATTGCTCTTTCATCTCAGCGTATACCCCCTACATGTATCTGCTGAAACAGGCAAATGTTAAGGTGCATTTAAAAAAAAAACAAGGATTTCACAAAACATTTCTCAAAAAGGCCTCTTTTTATTTCATTTTCATTGTGCCAGGACATGGCCCGATGTTAGACCTTTCATATTCCGCTTCAAAAGGCGTACACTGGCGATTATCGCGTTAAAACGCGGCTCTAGTCTGCGTGCTTACGTGTCGGAGCCCGGCTGCCGGCACCGCGGGATGGCGGGCCTCGTGTCGATGCTCCCTTTATTTGTTCAAGGTTGTCTGTCTTAGCCTTACCTGAGCTATTCGTCGGCTAACTTTTGACGTACTGCTGAAGAAATAATTCACGCCTGGGAGTTAGTTATTTCCATGTTTTCCCATTTACAGTCATTTTCATGAACTTGCTTTATGCTCCGTTGAAGAACCTTATTACGAGATCAAAATCATTAAATCCCTCCCTAAAGAAGATATCAGAAGTTATCAGATATTCATATAGCTTTTAAATTTAGTTTAGTAGTTTAGTTGTTATATATTATGCAAAGTATTGCGTTCCGACGAAACTTGGAGTCAATCCTTGGATCTCAAAGGAAGGCAGTGCAAGTATAGTAAAGTATATAGTACAGTAAGTTAAGTATATAGGGCCCTGTGTTTTCGTGTTTTATGTTTGTTTTTGTTTTCTTTTTTTAAATCGGACGTAAATATCGGGTTTCATTTCATGCATATCTCGCGGAATGTCGCGCGGAACAGACGTGTGCGGCTTCTGCTCCAGTTTACTATCAGGAAGGGGGCGGTTTATTGCAGGGGAATGAACGTGTAGTATAATTCTATTGTTGGGAAAAACTCACGTGACCTCAAGCGTTGGGCCAATCGTTGGACGTCGGTTGAGTAGCTTTTTGCTTTGCTTTTTTTTGTCTCCCTGGGTGACCTGTGACGCTGGCGAGGCTTTCCCTTTCCCATCGGTTCTCTCCCTCTCCCCCGCTTTGGCGGTTCGGGGCAGTTCTGGGTGGTTGTGGATCTCCGTTCGCGTCCAGTGAAATAAATAACAAAATGTGGAAGCGTTGGCTGTCTCTGTTACACAAAGTGCTTTATTTTCCAGGATAGGTATTTCCAAAGCACAAATATGAAGTCTGCTGTAGCTGTGCACAACACGAACATGATATGAACATTGTTTCTGAAGTTCGAATGAAATGCCGAAGCAACTTTGCATTCACTGATAGCTGATGTCTCACGTGGAAGATTTCACAGTAGAACAACAGTATATTGGCTGCACAGGCACACACATTCAGAGGTCCGGCATGACAGAGAACGTGTCCATATTGCTGCTTGTGTAGGCGCCTGGGTTGATCCGTCACAAAGGAACTTGTGAAGCTTCTACGCCGAAAGATGATGATCCAACCACTCTGAGTGTCATCGTGTCATATCCATTCTACTGTATCCATGCAGATGCTATTCTGAAGCAGGTATGAGTTGAGTGCTTATACCTGAACAAGAAAGATAGGGATCAGAAGTGTGAAAACCAAAAATTCTACCTGCCACAGGTGCGGCGCTATGTTATGCTAAGCGGCAAAATAGAATAGGAACTGACTTACCTGTCATCGAGTGAGTAGCGGAAAAACACAGTATTCGTCCTCCTTGAATCGTTGCCGCACCAAGCAAGCGAAGCACACCTGCCTTCCACTTATCTACCACTCAATTGACTTGCAGAAGTATCCATGAGGCACCGAGTTTTTCAGAGTCGGTATCGACAACATGTTAGGGAAGGACACTAAAAACCATCCAAAGCGGTACCGGCGTAGATGCTTTGCTTGCGTCCCTGCTGCACCCAACACATTTCGAAACTTTGCGGCGAGTTGCTGTAGTTGCTCCGGCACCGCCGACACGGTCGCCGGCTTGAGCGCGCCAAGGAAAGTTCATAATTTCAAACCTACCAATGAGCGCTCGCATACCGGGGGAGCGGCCTCAGGAGCCAATGGGCTCGTGACGGTTGAGAACTCGCGCTTCGACGTAAAAAATCTGACGTTTCATGACGTTTGATGACGCGAAAAGCTCGCAGCGCCTCACTTTAGTCCGCAAGTGAACTCGCGAGTTTCATCCCCTTGGTTTATTGTCTGCTCCGGCGGGTGTTCCCGCAGCTTCCACTGCGAATGTGTGAATGTCAACGATGCTGACTACGATTTCCTTGTGAGCCAAGGTAAGAGCAAATTCAAATGCGTTGAATGCGGAAAACGAAGGGACCCGGACAAATCCTTGCTTGCTCCTTCGATTGAAACTTCAGATGTTGGCACCCAAGTATCTTTTGTTGAGCTCGGTACAAATGAAAGTTCTCTGCAAGACCTGATAATGGCCTTACTGGACAAGATGAGCGCACTGGAAAAAGAAGTCATTTCGCTACGGACAGAAAATGATGCGATGTCGACGCACCTCGCTCGGAACTCCGATCTTCTCAGAACGCACATCACTAAGTGTCCAGTTACTGGTGACGTGTCATCTCCGTCTCCTACCTACTCTTAATCTAGTTCCCTCAAACGTTACTCTGATACGCACCTAACTTGTGAAATACAAGTTATTTGTGCTCGATGTAAAGGTTACAGCCCATTCAAAGGTTACATGCGGACGTGCGCTGCCCTCTTACAGGTTACATTGCGAGAGAAACAGTGGTGTTACCCCTAAGGACGCCGTTACGCTTTTGGAGAAGTTACCAGCGTTACTTATAAAAGCGAAGTGGTCCGCAGTTTCGCGAAAGTCGGCAGGTGGAGGTTGCACGTCAAGTGGCAGTTGGCAACAGCGTGTATCAGGAAAAAGCGGGAGGAGCGTTTCGCTTGCTGTGTGGTACCTCGCCGCTTCGAGATCCGTTGCATTGGAAACAACGGAATTCAAAGTCACATAGTAAGTAACCTTCTGCATTTGCTATTACATTCCTGCGTAGTTCACTCTCATGTTAGTGCAATGTTGCATGGGGAAGCTCGCAGGTAGATATATGATGTGACGGACGCACACAGACATTCGAGGTTTCACACAGAGACGTTGCACGGACGCCGGCTGTGATCGTGATGCATTTATTGGGGAAATGGATGAAAATGGACATGCACTGGAAGTAGCATGCTGTTATTGTCACCATGCACGAGCCAAGCATGCAGCACTGAGTGAAACAGGTTAGTAACACGAGGAACGCGCTTTATGCATGCGTTGAGCAAGTGATTGCGTTGCGTGAAACTTCTTGATGCATTCGCTTTTAGTGATCCCAAAGACGCATCATAATTGCGACTGCTTCTTCCTCGTCCTGAATTAGACATTCGTTCTTTTCCTTCACTATTGTTTAAGTCGATTCCTAACCAGTTATTTTAACGGTCGCTTATGGTCTTTTTTTTTTCTTCTGTCATTGCACTGAAATGTCGGTTATCATCACTTGGTTTCCTGTGACTACATGATAGAATCCCGAAAAGGAGGATAAGCAAGCTGCGCGTTTCCACGTCAGACTTGTGTAACCGTTATCATTTGGCTCTTCGCAGGTTGTTTTGAACTTGAGACGTCATGAGCAAAGCATTTTTAACGTTACAATTGCATTCGGCGCAATAGCACAGAAAGTGGTAGGACTAAAAGCACCCGATATATTATGGCCTTGCAATTTGTGCAGAATATTGCAGTAAAAAAGATTGTTCTTCGCAGGTAACCCATAGCGCAGCTCCACTGGTTCCAAATTTGATGGACACAGCCATGAGTTACCTGGCAGTATTGTGGCAGAGGGTAAGTGAATAGTGTGGGTAATGGTTCCTGCACTCGTAAACTGTGGGGATACGTGTAAAAATGAAATAATCAGCGCGCCCCCTTTTGACGTTGCGGTTTATATTTAGGTATCTTGTGCCACAGAAGTACATACGAACAGTCCAGCAGAAATACAGCAGCAGCCCAATCCCAGTCTATAACTCTGCAGAGGCTCAGAGAGATAGCAGCAAACCAGGTCCTTCCCACAACTCTCCGCAAGCTCGGGATTCGTCGCAAAGCCAGCCAGCCAGCCATGTACGAACCTATATTTGCCAACATTGTAGATTGTCGACTAGGTATTTCCAGTGCTTTTGTGACCACGTCGTTCAGTGTGTTGGGTGTGGCTTTCTCCCTTCTTGTGATACTTGTGGAACAACGTTTGAAACCATCTAAAGATACCTACATCATTTGAATTTTTGTATTTAGTTAAGCACACGAGTACAGGATGACATAACATGACAGGATGAGCCAGCCAACACAATGTATAGGTGAGCTACTTGAGCAGATGGAAAGAACAGATCAAAGTTAGAAGAATAATCTGAAAAAAAAAGGCTATTTATGCCATAACCCAGAGGGCCACCACATGTGCTCCAAGGTGGTTGTCGATTGCGTTGTAAGCCGCGTAGAGGAATTGTTTCAGGAAATGGGTGTGCAGATTGACACCACTTTGGTAAAATCAGATCAGGTTCGGAAGTTGCATTATGAGGAACCCCTGATTTTTTGTAACGTGCCTTAAGTGCAAAATGTGTTGGGGTTCCTTATCTCATTAAACTTTAATTTAGATAATTTTTCTACACGTCATGTGAAGATGACTACGAATTATCTATTTTTCTAAAGTAAAAAAGTGACTTGTCAACTCAGTTCCGTTATATGTACATTCAGTGCAAGGTGTTCTGCAGTTTAGTAATACTCATATTTCATATATGCCTTTTCTCTGCATGATCCTTCGGAGATATTTTGCTCCACTGGCCACCTGTCGCTGTGACGAGGACTATGACTTCCCAATGGGGATCCCCAAATCGAGCAAAGCCACTGAGTTCACCAAGCGACCTGACGGCATGCATCGAAACAGTCTCCGCGAAGAAACAGTGAGTAGTGTCGATCCTAAGGGCTTTGCAAACTCTGCTACGGTAGACGGAGACGGGTTTCAAAAGGTGTTGCCAAAACGACGAATCCAGGCTTCAGTTGGGTCACACAAAGACAGCAAACTACGTGTAGTGAAGAGACCGCCGCGGGAGAACGCAATATTTGTTTCGCGGCTTCACCCTTCAACCACTTGTGAGGACATATCTGATGTTGTTTCTAAAGTTTTGAATAACCAGCAGTTTGTGTGCACGAGGTTGCCAGCGAGACACGATACTTATGCTTCTTTTCATGTTTCTGTACGCGATGACGGGTACGAGAAACTTCTTTGTACCGACGTTTGGCCAGAAGGTTGTCTTTTTAGGCCCTATGTTGGCCGTCTGAGGAGAAACGATGCTGGTGGCGCCGAAGTGACCGAGAAAAACGGAGCTAGCGTGTCCCCTTTAGGCTCATCAATATAAATGCAAGGAGCATCGTAAACAAAGTCGGCGAACTTGAGAGTGTTGTCTTGGCTTTTGACCCTGATATTATGATCATCACGGAAACCTGGTTAAACAGTCAGGTAAACGATAGTGAAATATTCCCAAGTGGATTTGCTGTATACCGGAGAGATAGGGGCTCCCGAGGGGGCGGAGTGGCGCTCATGATAAAGAATACGCTATCTCCCAAACTGGTTTGTGATGATGCAGAATGTGAAATGATATGGGCCTCGGTCCGATGTGGCTCCCATTGTTTTCTTGTTGGCGGAATGTATAGATGCCCACATGCCGGTATCGATGTTCTTCATGGATTGTCTGATTTTTTATTTTCTAAAACAAAGGTCTTTTCACATATAGTGCTCGGGGGCGATTTTAATTTGCCAAACATTAACTGGTCGCAGTTGTCCCAAAGGGGCCAGTGTGAACATTACAGGTTACTTATCGATATTGCTTTTTAGCAACAACCTGTCGCAGGTGATTGACTTTCCAACGAGGAAAATGAACGATAGTGAATCATTGCTTGACCTGATCTTTTTATCTGAGAGTGTTCGCAAATTAGTGTTGAAGACATATCCAGCGGAGGGACTATCCGATCATGAGCTTGTTGTTTGCGATTTGTCCACCTCACACACTTGTGGCCAGGATGTAAAAGTTAGTAGATTTCGTGACTTTGAGAGGGCAAGCGATATTGATATACTTGACCTTTTAGATGAGTCGTTTGAAAGGTGTCGTATGCTAATTGCACTGAATAGTCCAGTGAACAAGATGTGGCTTTTTTTTAAACAGGTAGTTCACGAATGTATTGAGAAGTTCGTTCCCGAACGGACGAAAAAAAGGAAAAAACAGAATCCTTGGGTGACACGAGAAATCCTGCAGTTCAAAAGAAGGATAAAACGAATTGAACTGTACTATCCTCACCTGAAACATTTGTTACCGTCGAATCGCCGAAGGTTAAAATCCTTGGTACAAAACTCTAGATACCATTTCTTTAATGTGAAAATGCACAACTTTTTAAAGACCGACCCCAAGCGTTTCTGGCTACACCTTACTAAAAAGGATAGACATGTTATAACAATCAATCATGATGGTCCGACTTCTGTCTGTGAAGAGAGCGTAGAGGACAAATTTAATCGCTTTTTTTGTTCTGTGCACACAACAGATAATTCTGTCACGCCGAGTCTTCCTCCTTACAGACACTGTATCAACGATCTAATCATTAGAGAAGAGGGCGTCCTAGACAGTTTGCTTAGATTAAATCCGAGAAAATCTTGCGGACCAGACGGCGTTCCTAATACTTTTCTGCGAAGGTATGCTGAGCGCTGTTCTAAGTTTCTTGCAGTGATATATTCTTTTAGTTTGCAGTCCGGGGAATTTCCAGATGATTGGAAAATAGCTAAAATAGTGCCAATATTTAAAAGTGGAGATAGTGCGTGTGTCACTAATTACAGACCGGTATCGCTGTTGAGCACGTGCAGCAAGGTGCTTGAGCACTTCGTTGCTACGCACATAATAACATACCTAGAGACCAACTCGTTCTTTATAAAGGAGCAACACGGCTTTCGGCGGGGTTTCTCAACAATAACTCAGCTTGTGCACATAACTAATGACTTTGCCACCGTTGTCGACGACGATGGACAAGTCGACGTGGTGTTCTTAGACTGGTCGAAGGCCTTTGATAGACTTTCACACCGCAAACTGTTAATCAAACTGAAAACCTTGCTTCAGAATGACAGGATGTTACGTTGGTTGGACTCCTATCTGACCAACCGGAAGCAGTTTGTGAGTGTTACAAGCGGTGACTCCTCGCAGCTACCTGTGATTTCTGGCGTCCCACAGGGTTCAGTGCTAGGGCCGTTACTCTTTTTAATTTTTATAAATGATCTTCATTCAGATAACACAGCAATACAGTGCCGATTCTTTGCAGATGACTGCATAGTGTACTCCAGGATTTTTGTCGAGGGCGATCAAGCGAACATGAATAACTCATTGCAAACGATATCTGCCTGGTGTAAGAAGTGGCAAATGCTTTTAAATATCGATAAATGTGTGCAAATGAGAATCACTACTAAGAAGACACCACTCGATTTCTTGTATAATATCAATAATGCAATACTGAAACAGGTCCATGAATACAAGTATTTAGGAGTCATTATCACGTCTAATTTGAACTGGTCTGTTCACATCGAAGCAACGGTGTCGAAAGCGCTTCGTAGCTCTGGTACTTACGCAGGACAATGAGACATTGCACTCCACGAACGAAGCTCACTGCCTATGCAACATTAGTTCGTCCATTGTTAGAGTACGCGGATATCGTGTGGGATCCCCACACGACTATTGACATAAACCGCATAGAGAATGTACAGAAAAAGGGCTTAAAGGTCAGCTATGCCGATATCCCAAATAGTCGAAACGGTTGTGATATTCTGAAAGCCCACATCCAGCTCTCCCCAAAATACACCTTCATTCTCTCAGTTCGGTACATTACCATGTCAAAAAAATAGGTAATTCATTCCGAAACACACATGGGCGCAGCCATTTTTATGACGTAGATGCACCCGAACGGGCATTGTGACGTATACGCGCCTTCGTACTTGTCAGTGGATTTCAGCTACGGCTTCTCGCGGCTTCACGTATCTGTGCTTGAAGATGGCGGACAGCCGGGTTCCACCGTTCCGCGATAAGTAAACAGTGCAGCAGCTGCGAACTCATTCGCGAACCAACCTCTGTGCGATGGTGTAACTGGAATTCGTCGTTTGTGTTTTGTGAGCACGTACAATTTGTATCACGTCGCGTCTGCGTTAGCCCCTTTACAGCACTTGCCCATTGTAGAGGCTGACGTTTCGACAGCCGTGTCAGCAAGAAAATGCCGACAGCGTTTTATTACTGCAGGAAAATTGTGCTATGTATTTGAGAAACCGCATACTGCTATGGGACAAGTTTTACGTACGATTTATCAATGTGCAACAGCGTCGACGATGGTATGTAACGACGAAAGACGTAAAACGAAATACAAATCACATTTTACACTTTTTGTGGGATTCTGTGCATTTTCCAGAAGCTTTCTTTGAATCACACACTCCCATGTCACGCTGCGTTGTGTGGTACGCTACAAACTACTGCATTTTATGTCTAACATCTGGATATTGCTTGTAATGAACACCGTCGAACAAAAACATGCACACGAAAGCTCCAGTAGCCATGTGGTTGCACACTATGCAGACGCAAAAGAAGTACCAGAGCACATATTGCCACTTAGAAATGTGGTGTCTGAAGAGTTAGGGCATAGCATAGATCCTAGAAATCAGGTGCACCTTATCCTTCTGTAGAGTGCTCTTTCAATTCACAACTCAGCCCGTGGGGTGTAAAAGTGTTAAAGGCAATTATGTGACTTGTCGTCCTGGGTGACATCACTGGCCAGCGTCGGGATTAATGCCGTGCTCAGGAATTATTGTACAAATCACGTTGTATGTAGGACGTGATAAGCAATATGTAAGTTGCAACCTTGTCTCCAGCATTCTCGATTGCGTCTTACCTTTACAGTTCGAGACACGTTACCAAACCATTTGCAAAGGACACTCTTACAGGGGCCGTGTAACTTGAGTTTTTAGTTTATAAAATTTATAAAAATATACGTATACAATATGTAATATGAAATTTATATAAAATCAAAAATAACATTTATAAAAAGAATTTATAAAATATAAATAAAAAGGCTTCATGGAAGCAATCCGTTAGCATACCCATTGCACATGAAGCACAATTATATATGCTCGGACATCATCTAATTAATCTTCTGAACCATATGTGTGGCTGGATACGAAATTTTTTATGCGCATCCTCTACCTTCCTATTCCTACATGTGCACACGAATAACAGTGCATATATGTGAAGTGGCAAAAAGCAACGCTAGACTCTACCATCATTGTGCCCCTTTAACTTTTCCACATTTATGTCTGGTGAACAGGGAATATCTCACTAGAAAAGAAGACATTTGTGCATTGTTTGGCAAGCAAATAAATATATTTATTTACATTTTCCATAGATCAACAATGTTGTGACCTGGTGCAAATATTAATGTCAACAAGTAAAGTACTTACAAATTATTCCTATGTGCTCAAATGCAGATATGACAATTCTGTTTTTGTACCTCAGCACAGTACAGTTTCAAAATTAACAAACTGCACAGCATCAGCAATCTTAAAGTACCTGAAGAGGGGAATCACATAAAGCTCCAATAATAGACTGTGCAAACAAAGCAAAAAAAAAACAACAAAAAACAAAGTACTTCAAGAAAAATCTGAATAATCGGTTGCCGTTGTGATATGTACTACTATGCACAGTTCATGAATGGAACATGTTACCTCATTGCATTGCCTCCATGTGAGCACTAGAACAGGCAGCTTTTTAGGTCGCTCTTTCCGTGTTTTTTCTATTGTCTTTTTTTGTTTTCTGTTTTTGCAATAGCAAGCATGGCCATAGTGAATCACAAGCAACCAAGGACAGGATGAGACATCTACAATGCGACTGCTAGCTCTAAACTGATATATTTATTAGCAGACTCTGGAATATACACACATATGCTGCTAAGAAAATGGCAATTTAACCAATAGAATAACAGACAAGAAAAAGGGTTATATATCTTCCCCTCTCCTCCTTCTATTTCACAGGCAGCCCTAGTATCATTCCGAGTGTGTCCGTGCGTTCCCTTTGAGATAACGTATCTCTGACAGAAGCAAATCCAACAGCGGGCTGCTTACGGATGCAACTATCTTGGATTTCTCTAACCACTTGTTATTTAACCGCTGCCTTGAGCTGTGTGTTCTGGAAATTTAGGCAGCATCCAGAGTCCCTTCACTGTGTTGCCATGTTTCTCGAGGGCCTGTGTTTCACTATGGCTCTCAGATACAAACTACCCCATTTCAACACAGTAGAAAACACAGATTTGTAAATAGCATCTGTTGATTGCACTGTAACATACCCCCCACATAAAGGATCATAGTGGATACTACATCTTGTGCGATAATGTCAGGACAACACAAAAAAGCTAGATTTGAAACCACTCTTACGTCGTAGTAGTAGTATTTGTGTGAAGCTGCGCAATTCCTGTCCTGCAAAGAATTTAAACCATATGTTCATCTGCCAGCGTGATGATCCCTGAAAAGCAATTCACACTTGGCGGGAACTACCGGTTCTGAAACCTATCCCTGACATGTGTAGCCATCAGGGAGGAAACCCAAGGGCTGCGGTGGAAAAGACAAACACACACGGGCTATGTTCTCTCTGTGTATCAGCTGCTCTGGCTACTAAGAAGAACATGTTCCAAATTAATATAACATGGCTTGACATGATACGACAGCGAAAGCTAACCAATAAAATTAGTAGTTAAATGTACAATACGTAAACACTTGCCATAACATGACAGTTTCCTTCCTGCATTCATGCGCTACCATTCAACCCACACAAACAGTGTACTGAATTTTTTATAGCATTACAGGTTGTTTGACAGAACTTGAACAAGATTATATAGCACACGATAAAACTAGAGTGAACATAATGTGCAGAAAAAATGGCTGCAAGCAAGCGAGCTGGTGAAGATGATGCCTATGTAAAACCCCGAGACTAGGGAACACAAAGGACATGTTTGTGTCTGTCCCTTCGTGTTCCCTAGTCTTGGGGTTTTACATCATGGATAATGTGCAGGTTTCTATTCACGCTTAATGGCCGTAGCAGATATGCATGAAGACCACTGCTAAGTTGTGTTGAGAAACACCACTTTATGTTTGCCATGTCTAAATGAAACGTACCTGACCTGATCCAAATTAACCGTTCTTGAGTCTGGAACACACAAAGAGAAAAACGCAACACACGCCACAACATTAACAGATAGCAAATGAGCTGTAGCGAGCTCCACCTTGGGACAAAGTCGACAAGTTAATTCACCAAAAGTCAATGAGCGCCTGAAATGTAACATCCCCAGTCGCGTAGCCAGACCTGAAAGGTAGGAGGGGCTCGATACGAAAACTCCCCCCCCCCCCCGCTGATCCTGTGTCGACAACATACACATACTTGTGCACACTGCAAACTGAGGATTAAAAAAAGGGAACGAAAATAGTTGATTTAGACGTTCACAGTACGATTACATGTATAGGCTGTCATGACCAATGAAGTGGTGTCACGAGATTGGAAGTATTTGAAAAGCTCATACTTTGAAAAACATCCAAGAGTGCTTCTTAGATAGACGCCATGAACTGCAAGAACTTTCGCTATAGTCACACTGGTCCCCCCCCCCCAGTGTAATGCCCCCCATAGTTGAAATGCCCCCCATATATTATGTTCTCGGATTTGCACGATTTGTGTGGGTCGGTCAGTGGCAGGTAGGGGGCTCGAGCCCCCCCTAGCCCCCCCGTGGAACATCTCTGACTGGTAGCAAGACGGTCCACGTTCAATTCCTGGTGCTAGCACTGACTGGCTTTTTGATGAATTATTTGTTGGAAGTTTCGATGTGCTTGAGAACCATTCGTCAACCATTGTATCCTCATGAGGTGATGAGGGTTTGTCATCCCAAAGAGACTCCCTTTCTCGCACGTGTCCCTTATGGATGCTCATCACTGCAGAAAAAAAGGAAGAAAGAAAGGAAAAGCATTTAATGACAAGAAATGGATAGTCGCATTTACTGTATAATGATTGTGCACAACAGAAAGAATACTTTTGCACAGATGGCTGTACTTCTTGATGTCTAACATCAAGTTACAAAATTCCAGAATATATGACATGTTGTAAGGTAGAGAATAAGTAGAGTTATTGAGTTGTCGAGTTGAGTTGAGGGGGGAGTTGTACCCCCTTTTTATTTTATTATATATGATTATATAATTATCTTTATCTCTGTACCACCCCTCGCTCTCTACATTACAACATGTTTTATATATTCTGGGATTTTGTAACTTCATGTTAGACATTAACAAGAGCAGCCTTGTGCACGAAAGTCTCGTCTCATTAAAATTTAGATGCTCTCAACAGTCTTCTTTTTGTTGTGAATCTCTATCGCAGCATACCTGCACATTGCTGTTCTACATACTGTGACTTTGCAGTAAGAGTATGGACTTTGGATAAAAAGACTACACAGCACTGCTCAGGTAATTTTTGCCTATCGAACAGTATGTATGTATGCAGTATGCACACAGTATTTGTGCACCGGACCCACTTAAAAATGTAGTGAATGTGGCATTGCCCACGGTAATGCACCAAGTTGAACACAATTATTGTAGAATCCAGGTATTTTAGCTTACATGTCAAGCCAGTACCACACTGTATCCAGTGTGATGTTGTGACAAATAAATAGTTTTCATTTTTCTTAGCTCTGAGAAAATAGACAGTGAATTAATAAGAGTAGACAATGTTAACATGAATTCTGGGCTATTCTTCAGTTGAAGATTCACAGATAGTAAAGGCACCTTCCTCTATGGACGTTGATGACACTGAAAATTCTAAAACGTTATCAGAGGCGACATCAGCTTCGGTGTGTCAAAGGATTGTATGTCCAACAGTAATCCAGCTAACGGTAACCAAAATGTGCAAAAGACAAATTAACTGAACTAATGTAACGTACCTACTATATCAGACAGTGATGCTTGTAACACCCCATCCACAGGAACCAGTGTCCAGACACAAAAGTAGCTTGAACTGGGAGATAGCAGCTAATCGGAATGGCGACCTTTGTTTTCCACCCTGAAAGCACAGGTTGTAACTTTGAGGGCAGATTTAAAAGTGGGTGTCAAGATGTCGCATGCGAGTGCACATGAAAAGTTGAACATAGATGAATACTCAAATTATAACATCACATTGTCATACCTGTTGGTGGAGGTGGACTGCAACTAACGTGTCAGCAATTTCTTCATGACCAGATGCAAGCCAGATCATGCTTCATTTCCGCCTTCAGCGTGCACCTGTGATAATTCAGAAGTTAGATTATCAATAGTACCATTGTGTTGTTAATCGTGGTTATATCAGAGTAAGCGCAGTAGGACAGCTGCACAATCGATTCATTAAGCTTGCTATTTTTTATATCTGAACCTCGACTTACCATTTTTTGCTCTCGTTTTTTGCCTTGATCCTCCGTGACACGTTCAAAATGTTATGCGTCGGGCACCTCAGATTTTCATCAGACGATTTCGTGCCGGAGATTCCAAATTGCCTCTGGAGTCGCGCGTAACCTATGATAACATCGTGAACGAAATCCTTGCAGTGGAAATTAGCAGGCACCACTGTCAGCCAAGAGCTTCGCACTGCTTGGTCTTTTGGCAGCTTATAATAGGTAACACTTGGAATGCTCCGATGAATTGTTCTAACAGCGTAGCACTGTCGCATCTTCGACAACTTCGCCGTGGCATATTCACGAATCATATCGCTCCAGCCCATAAAAGGCAAGGTCAGAACAAGGAAGTGCACTTTCCAAACGACGCTGTGCCAAAAAAAAACATTCACATGCTTTGTTTCCGGCTTAGCAACAACATAACAGCTGTTCGCTTATGTACGATGCACAGAGGAGGAAACGAAAGAAGCCAAGCAGCCAAGCCAAGAGTTCATGCCAAGCCAAAGACAGATAAACCGGAGAGCAGTGACGTCGGTGCGCCCGTGCGCAGGGTTTGCCGATGGTCTGACAGCCGGGCGTGGGGACTAAAAAACTGTTTTCTAAAAAACTACGAACAGTTGGAGCAAGATATTTCGCACACATATTCAGTGTTCGGTAATGAACACACAGCGCGAGTATCGCCCAGTTCTGCGGCACTTCAAAATCGGCATATCTGACCTTTAAGGTTATTTACAACGCGTATGTAAGGGAATCATCAGTGACAGCGCTGTACGACACTTCTCGACTCCCCCACTGGGCTCTTCCAAGGAAACTCAGGCGATTGAAATTTTTGCATAGTATCAATATACGGCGGATCAGGGTTAAAGTTTGATGACTATTGGACATTCAATTCCTGTCGGCCAACAAGGCAAAAACACAGTAAATTGATACGGGAGCTTCGTTCCAGGAAAAACGTCTCAATTTTTCATTCTTTCCACGCACAGTGCGGGATTGGAATTGCTTGCCTACCAGTGTGACGGAATTAAATAATGTATCTTCTTTTTTAAAGGCAACTCAATCTTATATTGGAATTCCTGTTGAGTGATTTTATTGTGTTTGAGTTTTGTGTGTAATCCCTGCCTTGGTGGTCAACAGGCTGCCCGGCAGTATTAGCAAATAAATAATAAATATAGTTATAGTTTATGCTTTTAGTTATCAAGATTATTTTGAAACGTCTTGCAATCGCCATTTTGAGATCAAGGACTGAATTAACCATAGACAGGTCAAGAACTCAAAAGCATCTATTGAGCAGCAAGTAACTTCAAAGTAACTCGTTACATTCTAAAGTAGCTTTCGAATGCTTTTAGAATGTTTCGACACAGAGTAGAACCTGTTCCCAGCATTTCGAATCTTAGATGTTCGACATCAGAACCACGTTTGATGCACGAGCTGGGAGCATTCCATGAGCGAAAGGTGTCGCCAAGCCACGCTGTTTCTACGCTCTTCCCATATGCTCCCATATGCGAACTCAACCGGGTGCGTATGCGAAAAGAAGACTCAGAGGAATGCAATATACGAGGTGGTGGTACTTCCTTTGGTAATCGCGTGAAGTCTGATAAAACTTATATTATATATATATATATATATTATATATATATATATATACTCATGGAACGATGCGACAGCACCAGAGGACACGTGTTTCGCCGTGTTTGCGGCTCGTCACCCCTGGGTAGCTGCGCATCGTTCGGGATTGGCAAACCAGGGGTCCACTCAGCTAGCGATATACACCTCGGAGGGTGACTGAGCACTCCTCAATGCCACAGTGCAGCCAGTGAATTATAAAGAGGGGAAAAAAGCAATTAAAAAATAACCAGTTAAAAATAACCAAAAATAACCAATTAAATACCCAGGGCTGACGAGCCGCAAACACGGCGAAACACGTGTCCTCTGGTGCTGTCGGATCGTTCCATGAGTATCTGTCTCTCTACGTGCAGCCATAGAAGCCACCTTAATTTGTAAGTATGAACTTCAAACACGTCTAGCGTCATTTACTTATTTTTTTAATGACTTTTTTTCCCTCTTTATAATTCACTGGCTTGCACTGTGGCATTGAGGAGTGCTCAGTCACCCTCCCAGGTGTATATCGCTCGCTGAGTGACCCCTGGTTTGCCAATCCCGAACGATGCGCAGCTACCCAGGGCTGACGAGCCGCAAACACTGCGAAACACGTGTCCTCTGGTGCTGTCGCATCGTTCCATGAGTATCTGTTTCTCTACGTGCAGCCATAGAAGCCATCTTAATTTGTAAGTTTGAATTTCAAACACGCCTAGCGTCATTTACGTATTTTTTAGTGGCTTCCCCCCCTTATATATATATATATATATATATATATATATATATATACTCATGGAACGACGCGACAGCACCAGAGGACACGTGTTTCCCCGTATTTGCGGCTCGTCAGCTCTCGGTAGCTGCGCATCGTTTGGAATTGGCAAACCAGGCGTCGCTCAACGAGCGATATACACCTGGGAGGGTGACTGAGAACTCCTCAGTGCCACAGTGCAAGCCAAGTGAATTATATAGGAAAAAGAGCCATAAAAGAAACAAGTAAATGACACTAGACTTGTTTGAAGTTCAAAATTACAGATTAGCATGGCTTCTATGGCTGCACACTGAGAAACAGATACTCATGGAACGATGCGACAGCACCAGAGGACACGTGTTTCGTAGTGTTTGCGGCTCGTCAGCTCTGAATAGCTGCGCATCGTTTGGAATTGGCAAACCAGGGGTCGCTCAGCGAGCGATATACATCTGGGAGGGTGACTGACCACTCCTCAATGCCACAGTGCAAGCCAGTGAATTATAATGAGGGAAAAAGCCATTAAAGAAACAAGTAAATGACACTAGACGTGTTTGAAATTCAAAATTACAGATTAAGATGGCTTCTGTGGCTACACGCAAAGAAACAGATACTCATGGAACGATGCGACAGCACCAGAGGACACGTGTTTCGCCTTGTTTCCGGCTCGTCAGCTCTGGGTAGCTGCTAGCCGCCAACATTAGCAGGAGCTCCTTGGCTTCACGTATAGCATATGTTTGCAAGTCAAACGTCGCCATGCCAGTGCTGGACAGCCGTTTACTGGACAGACAAGAATTCAGTCCCCTTCCTTCTCATCGTTTCTCTTTGAAAACGTGCGTGTATCCCCGATGCAGAACAAGTGAAGAAGTGCATTTAATCACAAGAATTCAGACCCCTTACTTCTCATCGTTTCTCTTCGAAAACATGCGTGTATATCCCTGAAGCAGAATAACTGAAGTGCATTTAATCACAAGAACTCAATCCCCCTCCTTATCATCGTTTCTCTTTGAAAACATGCGTGTATCCCTGATGCAGAATAACTAAGGAAGTGCATTTAATCACAAGAATTCAGTCCCATTCCTTATTATCGTTGCTCTTCGAAAACATGCGTGTATATCCCTGAAGCAGAATAACTGAAGTGCATTTAATCACAAGAACTCAATCCCCCTCCTTATCATCGTTTCTCTTTGAAAACATGCGTGTATCCCTGATGCAGAATAACTAAGGAAGTGCATTTAATGACAAGAATTCAGTCCCCTTCCTTCTCATCGTTTCTGTTTGAAAAAACGCGTGTATCCCCGATAGAGAATAACTGAAGGAGTGCATTTAATGACAAGAATTCAGTCCCCTTCCTTCTCATCGTTTCTGTTTGTAAATATCGCGTGTTTCCCCGATAGAGAATAACTGAAGGAGTGCATTAATGACAAGAATTCAGTCCCCTTCCTTCTCATCGTTTCTGTTTGAAAATGCGAGTGTATCCCCGATAGAGAATAACTGAAGGAGTGCAATTAATGACAAGAATTCAGTCCCCTTCCTTCTCATCGTTTCTGTTTGAAAACACGCGTGTATCCCCGGATAGAGAATAACTGAAGGAGTGCATTTAATGACAAGAATTCAGTCCCCTTCCTTCTCATCGTTCTGTTTGAAAACATGCGTGTACCCCTGATGCAGGATAACTGAACTCTGAAAATAATTCAGACCGCACAGGACTATACTTGGAAGCACCATCTGAACTCCTCAAAATCCGAAATCCCGTTCCGGGATCCCGGGATTGGCAGCAAAAAATCCCGAAATACCTGGGCTGCAAAAATGGCTTGGGATTGACAACCCCAGTTATGAGGCAGTGTCACATGTCATGCATCTATCTGTTTTTGTCGAACAAGTATTACTGACAACGCACGGATTATTGGAATCTTTACGGGAATCTCTAAATAACCTTATATGTTTTCAGTTTTTCATCTGCATTATTTTGTCTTTTCGGCTACCAAAAGCAAATTTGATAATATAACATGTGAGCTCCTTTCCGTTTCCTTCGAGGATGGAGACGTCCCAGACCAAACAGAGCCGCTTATTAGGAGAGTTTGGCCATTGGGAGGAGCCTGTCCCAAAGCGCGCCATTTGACGTCACACGATGGGCGGTGCCAAGGCCAGTGGCACAATTTTCGATCAGGCCTCTCTCCTTGAAATCTTCCATCCCGCCATTTTGGAGCAGAAGCACAGCCTTGAAATTCCTCCGAGCCGCCGCGGGTCGTCTTTCATCCCGGTCAAGTGGGTGGAGCGATGACGTCTGACGGCTCCCCCATCTCCGGGCGGCAAAAGATCACAGAATGGCCGAACTCTCCCATAAACGGCTCTGAGACCAAAAGGCTGCTACCGAAACGCACTTCGGAAAGTCTACCAAAGGCCTGTATTATCGACCTTGCACATCAGTTAATCCGCTTTGATGGCACCAGGTGGACCTCCTACAATGAGCTCCTGATCCCTTCTGACCCACACCACGAGAAGGAAGGATGAAAGATGAAAGTCACTGAGAAGGTTGTGAAGGACTCAGTTCACTCATCAGTTCTTTCATGTCCATCAGAAGGAAGGATAGAGGTTTGGAATACGGGAGCTTCCTTACGCGGAGTGGTACTTCTCCCTTCTAATCCGCGGCATGGCGCTACCATGCAGGGGGAAGACAGGACGATTTCCCACGACTCTAGGTACCTCTGCATTTTGCCCCTTAATCTCGATAACGGATGATCGGATTTTAGTGAGTATAGTATCACAATACTCTGGAAAGAATTCAGCATCCGAGTTTCAATATTTCCTTCTTAGCTTTTAACAAGAGCGCTCCAAAGTCGCATTCAATTTTTCCCGTGCTTTCGCAAGTAGTAATAGGCCTTGTCCAGGCTACAGGGTGTCCAAACTGTTGCCATCCTCGCCAGCTGATGTCCGACAACACAGGACCTCGACTGACTTCCACTTCTTCTCCAGTGAATAATAAAAAACAGCTGATTGTCACGGGGCACGCGATGACACACAGTCATTCTGCCCGCAGCCTCAAAACGGTAACGATGCCTTTTGTCTGACTCTAGTCCTGTCTCATCATTGGTTATGGGCCCAGCACGCTTCCACTGCGTGCCCTCTCAACCAATAGCCCTCTCAACCTGCGAATCCGAATATGTTGCCCTGACAGAAGCAATGAAGGAGGGCAAATGGCTGAAATCCTTCATGGATGAACTCGGTTTCCGACAGTATTGCACTGGGGAGGTGCAACTCTACTGCGATAATCAATCGGCGATTAAGCTAATTGATTCCCATCCATCATCAACGGTCTAAACATATCCAACTGCGCTACCTGTACGCGAGAAACGAAGTTGAGAACAAAGAGTTCAAGGTGTCTTACATGCCAACTGAGCACATGATAGCGGACTCCTTGACCAAACCTGTTCCCAGGGACAAGAACGCCTTCTGCGCAAGAGGCTTCGGCCTTGGCGTTACTTAGCGTCAACACATGCTTATCACCAGCTGGCTTGGGGGGAGTTTGTTGCCATCCTCGCCAGCTGATGTCCGACAACACAGGACCTCGACTGACTTCCACTTCTTCTCCAGTGAATAATAAAAAACAGCTGATTGTCACGGGGCACGCGATGACACACAGTCATTCTGCCCGCAGCCTCAAAACGGTAACGATGCCTTTTGTCTGACTCTAGTCCTGTCTCATCACAAACTACAGGATCCCTGCCCCTGAGCCCTGCGCGTATTTTTCCCGTGCGCGACAGGCGGCGCTCGGGTGGAGGCTCTTACCGGTGGGCGGAGCGTGGCCGGAGGGTTGCGAGCGCGCTTACCCGCTCACATTTTTCAGCCTGGGCCGACTTCTTTCATCATTTCTCAATCTGTGTCGAATTCAATCGCAATTTTTCCCCGCTACAACAGGTGTGCAGTAGGCAGTTTACATGCAAAGGATAGCCATACACAAAAGTACAAGTGAAAACATATTTATTAAAGTCATTAGTGTCAGGAATTATGATATGACTCTGTGTGAAGGAGAAAAACCCAGCCGAAAAACCTGAAGCAGAAGAAACACAATACATTATACTTATTACAGGTATGATGCAATTGCATTGAAGGGGTATCACACATCATACACAATATTTTTTATTAGTGGTAATCACGCGTTTTCAATTAAGCAGAAGGGATAGCACATTTATCAAAGAAGATATTTTTAATCCATATGATTACAATCAAAATTACAAGTTTTGTTATAAAAAGTCTCACATTTTTTCAGCCTCGGCAGACTTCTTTCGTCATTTTTTCCGCCTGGGGCGACTTCATTCGTATTTTTACCCGATACAATAGGTGCGCAGTAGGCGGTTTAGATGCATGGGGCGACTTCATTCGTATTTTTACCCGATACAATAGGTGCGCAGTAGGCGGTTTACATGCATGTATAGACATGCAAAGAGGAGTCATACACAAAAAGTACAAGTTAAAATATATTTATTAAAGCCATTAGTGCTGGGAATTGTAATGCCAATTGTGATGCCAATCAGTGAAAGAGAAAAAACCGAGCCGAAAACCTTCACGACCTGAGACAGAAGAAACAATATACATATTTATTCACTATACCTAGCCATCTGATTCTGAAAGAAAACATAAAATCAACATTCATCACGTTGCTTACTAGTTTAATATTCCAACATGACACCAATAATCAGTTTCTTATGAAGTGAATAGCGCAGACATAAGCAAATAATTAGAATCAACACGATCAACACATAGCATTAATACAGAACCAATCCTCCAACATGTAGGGAAATAATAGCTACACAATACAATATCAAAACGAGAAACAGTCACTACATTTAATCAAAGAAGATATTCTTAATCAATACGATTACAATCAAAATTACAAGTTTTATTATAAAAATTCTGAGACGCGAGAACCTGATAGATGTAAGTAATTTCGAGCATAATAGGGAAGATTATTCCAACATTATACAATTAATCAGTTTCTTATGAAGTGAATAGCGCAGACATAAGGAAATAATTCGAATCAACACGATGAACACATATCGCCTCTCCAACTACCTATAGAGGCGCTCGCGTCGTCCTCAGGATGGCGCAGAAGAGAATGATTGCCGATGAACAAATCGCCCTGCTTCATGCCTTCTTTCACGAGACACGCTTAAAAAATTGTCCAAATAACATAACTCGCGCGTGGTTTCCTGCTGTCTTCATTGTTTTCGTTCACGCCGCTCCTTTGATATTATATTTTTCCTCTTCCTCTTGCCGACATTGAATATTCTTCTCCACAGTAGTTTTGCACCGCGAAATTGAGCAGTTCTGTTGCTGTTTGAGTTCTGTAATCCGGGACACTCCATCGCACACGAAGGGAAGTTGCGGCAGTTTCGGCTCAGCGCGAAATATACCTGTCGTCTGCTGTTACTATCATTCATTGAGTGCTTCTGCTGGGTCCGCTAGGTGGCGAGCAGCCAGCTGGAGAGGCGAATAGAACCAATCCTCCAAATGTAGGGAAGTAATAGCTACACAATGCCATATCAAAACGAGAAACGGTCACCACATTTAATCAAAGAATATATTTTTAATCAATATGATTACAATCTAAATTAAAAGTTTTATTATAAAAAGTCTAACATTATTATATGTGACCACCATAGTGGAGCTTTAATTACAAGTGCCGATAGATGTATGTGAACAGCAGAGAACCTGGAAGACAATGGGACACGAACACAAGAGGAAATAAAATCTATAACAATACATTGGTTAATCAAAACAACAGAGGAGAATAATCTATCACTTTAACTGTCATAAAATCATCCTCGTGACTTCCCAATACACTACAAGCTTTACTTTGTTTTATGAATCCGACACAGAAAATATGTTAAAAAATTAACTTGATCACATAGCACGCTCCTAGCCAACAATCAGCTCTAATAATATCTGCCCTGATTTGTTGAAGACGGGAGGCGTACACCTGACAGTTATGAACATTTTCGAGCGCAATAGGAAGATTATTCCAACATTACACAATTAATCATTTTCTTATTAAGTAAACAGCATAGACATACGGGAATAATGAGAAACACGATCAACAGCTAATAGAGAACCAAAACCTGTCACATAAACAACAGACAGATGCAGCCAAATAAATGAAAAAAGAATCTATCAAAACGATAAACATGCACGGACGAATAGCAGAGAAACACTTTGAACGCCACATGATGAATAATTTCATACAGCACAGAGCTAACGCTGAATAGCAGAGAAACAATCTAAACGGCGCATCTGCCAACGTGTAAACAACAGACAGGAAAATATTACTGAAACAAGATCAACAACTAAAGAGAGCCAAAAGGATAAATAGTTGAAGAACAATCTAACAAAACAAGAAACATGCACGGATGAATAGCAGAGAAACACTCTAAACGGTGCATCTACCAACGGTAAACAACAGACACATGCAGGAAAATAATTGAAAAAGAATCAATCAAAACGATAAACATGCACGGATGAATAGCAGAAACGCTTTGAACGATGCATCTGCCAACATGTAAACAACACACCGGAAAATAATAGCGAAACAAACTCTCAAACATTACAATTTGAAATAATATATCTTTTGAACTATCATAAAATCAACCTTGCGAGCTAACAATATAGAATTTTCACAATACTCAGGCACTATAAACATGGCAGAGGTATCCAAACACGCACCACAGCTAAGCTTTCCATAGTACAACCACACTGGAGCCAAGAGGGGTCACTCCCTCCATCTATACAGCCCAAAGCAAAGAATCTGTTGTCAATCTATGAAGTGGGAAACCCTCTCTCTTTTTCACATTCTTTCCTCCGAAAGGAAATATTCTTAGGACCAGTGTACAGAGGCGAAATTTTTTATTGATTGCAAATAGACATTGGAATTATTCGACTCTCAAGAATACAATAAGAATTCTATCAAAAAACAATAGCACGCAAAAAATCTAAGAATAGACGTTTATGTCAGTGCAAACTGATTTTAGAGAAACTTTATCTAAGTAAACGAGAAAATATTATCGGCACACACAATACCAAACGAGAAACGATGCATTTTAATGTATTTCATATCTGACACAACTATTATGCATACACTATTCTCAACTCACAATATATCAATCGAGTGATCATCTGAAGCAAAAAGAGAAAGTCAAATTTATTCAATGATAGAAAGAATACTCATTCGAAAACGAAACAAATTTAATTACATATATTTTATGATAACTTTGCAACAGTAATTTCTACACGCAGAAGCCACAATCAACTCATGTGAAATGTAAATTATTGTGTTTGCTACAACGAAAATCAACGCGCACAACATTCCCAACTAGTAGAATATTTTTATTAATATCAATCGAGTGATCATCTGAAACAAAGTCGAAAGCAGTAATTAATTTAGGCAAACATTTTTTGTAACCATGCAGCGCAAATATACATCACGGAAACATGTCTTTTTCATTCGCGCCCCCAACTAGTGGAAACGAAGTGAGAGAGGGAAGCTGAGTTCCCGCACACTTTCGTTAAGGTTACGCCCGCAGGGAGTAGGGGAATCCAAACAATGGTCTTGGTACCATAAACCGACTCCCGCAAGTCAAGTTAGGGAAGGAGGGACTCTAGCGCTGTCTTGTACGTAGAATCATTGAAAGCACACATTTTTTCATTACACTTTTTTTGTAAACTGACTTTCATAATTCTATCGTCAGGTGGAACATTCTAAACCTGATAACATATTAAATAAAATTAGCATCGATTAAATGTCGAGGCACACTACAAAACAGAACAGACAATTGCTATACATTGAAGAGATGGACGGATTTTGTACTCGTTACCATACGTCATGGGAGGACCTGATAAAAAGCTGCTTCGAAAAGGAGGAGCCGCGAAACGATTCATTTATCGCTGCATTTCAATACGTCCCAGACATCGTCGTATTCGGAGATATGGCACAAATTATGGAATTCAAGATGCGAGAACTTGTATGTCGAATCTACAATAATTATAAAAATATTTGCACGTCATCGTCGGAAGGACCACTTGGGCTGATGGTGGAGTTTTTGAGGTTTGCTAACGAAGAATTGAAATACACTAGACCAAACGTAATTGTAATCATTGCAATGGGCATTGCATTAATCAGGAAAGCAATCAGATCAAATTATCATATACAAGCAGTCTATTTCGCACGATTCATTACGGATTTGTTGAAATTACACCTAACGGTTGAAATGGAAAGTACATAAAAAATCTTATCACGTGGTATATTCCACCCTAGAACCTCTACACATTTATTTTATTCTACCAGTCAAGGATATCGAATGAACAGAAGTTCAATATTGTCGTGCAAGGTCTGATGTATCATCACTTATTGAAACTCAACAAACATATCAATTGCGGTGGGCCACAGGACGATTTTCATCTAATACTCTCTTGTACACCGTTCAAGAATCTTCATACAAAGAAAGGAAGCATCAATAAGAGACTGTGCAAGTTCGTCGCAACAAAGTGCAAGTTGTTGAAGCAATACAAACACGGCGACAACATATCACCTGCGTTAATCAACGCTGGATTTAAGCGCCCAATAATCAGAATAAATTACTTGATGTCTTCGGAATTCATCAATCAAGACAACAAACGAAAACTTCGGAGTTTTGGAATAGAACTGTAATTTATCGAAATAAACAAGTGTACAATTGAAATAATAATTGTATTCTTTGTCATCATTGTAATGTATTCTACACAGCGCAACGAAAACAGCTTATGACTAGATTGAAGATTGCTAAGGTGACACTACATACAAGGATCTTCGCACGGAATCAGCGCTGGCAATCAAAGAGATTTTTACACGACCGCACTCTATACAACACCGACACCCGAAGGAAAGAATTGTAGAAGAATCGATAATAGAAATTTAGAGGCATGTTACATCAATCTTTGTTTACAAAGAGGATCACTAATATTTTGCGAAAGCTTATTTTATGAATTAAATTGCACAGCGTATATATTTTCTCAAACAATTGGACAGATGACAATACTATATTGAAAGGAATCTATTATCAAATGACGCGATGCAAGTGATGGACATGCATGATGCGCTAGCGGAGTCTACAATTCTAATCATCATAACATGCGGCACACAATTCCAATAAGATTTGGGGAGAATGAAATCACGCAAAAGTCATCAGAAATGTTTAACCAATATACAATGAAGATGAGCACTATCCAAAAGATACATAATTATAATAAGTAAATATTCCTTTTGCAAACTTAACCAAAGCAGCACACATAAACGGAGCTCCAATTCACAGAATGTACCCGAGGTTTTTCATTAGCCATACTGAAAAACTATGAGTCTGTTCATTATGTCACCGCATATGAGGCACTACAAATGGGAAGGGCATGCTATAATTTTAGAAGATTTTATCTGATAATGAAGCAAAACGCAAACTCCAACACCAAAGGTCCTTGTTTAAATTTTCAAAGTCAAAACTGTATACACTTTCTTACAATTTTTCAATACATAGATTAAAAATTTCACAGCTTTAACTGGCTCACTTAGATACGCGAAGGTTTTAAGAACTCTTTCACGATGACAAAGATTTTAATCGAGTGTATTGATATTTTCTATATACTCTATAACATAATGGGAATTCTCCATGACGCGAATAGTAAAAGTTACGAATATTTTTCGAACGAAATTTACTTAAAACTCGAAGAAATGGTCATCCGCGTCGTCGAACCCGTTTCCGGAAGAAAGCAACACGCTCGCGTGCGGTACCGCGCAGAATCGCGTGCGGTTTCGGGTACGGCATTGGGGAAATGCGCCCGGGCGTGTTGCCGAAACGCATTGATTTCATTCTCCCCAAATCTTATTGGAATTGTGTGCCGCATGTTATGATGATTAGAATTGTAGACTCCGCTAGCGCATCATGCATGTTCATCACTTGCATCGCGTCATTTGATAATAGATTCCTTTCAATATAGTATTGTCATCTGTCCAATTGTTTGAGAAAATATATACGCTGTGCAATTTAATTCATAAAATAAGCTTTCGCAAAATATTGGTGATCCTCTTTGTAAACAAAGATTGATGTAACATGCCTCTAAATTTCTATTATCGATTCTTCTACAATTCTTTCCTTCGGGTGTCGGTGTTGTATAGAGTGTGGTCGTGTAAAAATCTCTTTGATTGCCAGCGCTGATTCCGTGCGAACATCCTTGTATGTAGTGTCTCCTTAGCAATCTTCAATCTAGTCATAAGCTGTCTTCGTTGCGCTGTGTAAAATACATTACAATGATGACAAAGAATACAATTATTATTTCAATTATACACTTGTTTATTTCGATAAATTACAGTTCTATTCCAAAACTCCGAAGTTTTCGTTTGCTGTCTTGATTGATGAATTCCGAAGACATCAAGTAATTTATTCTGATTATTGGGCGCTTAAATCCAGCGTTGATTAACGCAGGTGATATGTTGTCGCCGTGCTTGTATTGCTTCAACAACTTGCACTTTGTTGCGACGAACTTGCACAGTCTCTTATTGATGCTTCCTTTCTTTGTATGAAGATTCTTGAATGGTGTACAAGAGAGTATTAGATGAAAATCGTCCGGTGGCCCACCGCAATTGATATGTTTGTTGAGTTTCAATAAGTGATGATACATCAGACCTTGCACAACAATATTGAACTTCTGTTCATTCGACATCCTTGACTGGTAGAATAAAATAAATGTGTAGAGGTTCTAGGGTGGAATATACCACGTGATAATATTTTTATGTACTTTCCATTTCAACCGTTAGGTGTAATTTCAACAAATCCGTAATGAATCGTGCGATATAGACTGCTTGTATATGATAATTTGATCTGATTGCTTTCTTGATTAATGCAATGCCCATTGCAATGATTACAATTACGTTTGGTCTAGTGTATTTCAATTCTTCGTTAGCAAACCTCAAAAACTTCACCATCAGCCCAAGTGGTCCTTCCGACGATGACGTGCAAATTTTTATAATTATTGTAGATTCGACATACAAGTTCTCGCATCTTGAATTCCATAATTTGTGCCATATCTCCGAATACGACCATGTCTAGGACGTATTGAAATGCAGCGATAAATGAATCGTTTCGCGGCTCCTCCTTTTCGAAGCAGCTTTTTATCAGGTCCTCCCATGACGTATGGTAACGAGTACAAAATCCGTCCATCTCTTCAGTATATAGCAATTGTCTGTTCTGTTTTGTAGTGTGCCTCGACATTTAATCGATGCTAATTTTATTTATTATGTTATCAGGTTTATAATGTTCCACCTGACGATAGAATTATGAAAGTCAGTTTACAAAAAAAGATGTGATGTGTAATGAAAAAATGTGTGCTTTCAATGATTCTACGTACAAGACAGCGCTAGAGTCTCCTTCCCTAACTTGACTTGCGGGAGTCGGTTTATGGTACCAAGACCATTGTTTGGATTCCCCTACCCTGCGGGCGTAACCTTAACGAAAGTGTGCGGGAACTCAGCTTCCCTCTCTCACTTCGTTTCCACTAGTTGGGGGCGCGAATGAAAAAGACATGTTTCCGTGATGTATATTTGCGCTGCATGGTTACAAAAAATGTTTGCCTAAATTATTACTGCTTTCGACTTTGTTTCAGATGATCACTCGATTGATATTAATAAAAATATTCTACTAGTTGGGAATGTTGTGCGCGTTGATTTTCGTTGTAGCAAACACAATAATTTACATTTCACATGAGTTGATTGTGGCTTCTGCGTGTAGAAATTACTGTTGCAAATTTATCATTAAAAATATGTAATTAAATTTGTTTCTCGTTTTCGAATGAGTATTCTTTCTATCATTGAATAAATTTGACTTTCTCTTTTTGCTTCAGATGATCACTCGATTGATATTTTGTGAGTTGAGAATAGTGTATGCATAATAGTTGTGTCAGATATGAAATACATTAAAATGCATCGTTTCTCGTTTGGTATTGTTTGCGCGATAATATTTTCTCGTTTGCTTAGATAAGTTTCTCTAAAATCAGTTTGCACTGACATAAACGTCTATTCTTAGATTTTTTGCGTGCTATTGTTTTTTGATATAATTCTTATTGTATTCTTGAGAGTCGAATAATTCCAATGTTATATTTGCAATCAATAAAAAATTTCGCTTCTGTACACTGGTCCTAAGAATATTTCCTTTCGGAGGAAAGAATGTGAAAAAGACAGAGGGTTTCCCCACTTCATAGATTGACAACAGATTCTTTGCTTTGGGCTGTATAGATGGAGAGAGTGACCCCACCGGGCTGTATAGAGGACTTGGCTCCAGTGTGGTTGTACTATGGAAAGCTTAGCTGTGGGTGCGTGTTTGGATACCTCTGCCATGTTTATAGTGCCTGAGCAGTGTGAAAATTCTATATTGTTAGCTCGCAAGGTTGATTTTATGATAGTTCAAAAGATATATTATTTCAAATTGTAATGTTTGAAAGTTTGTTTCGCTATTATTTTCCGGTGTGTTGTTTACATGTTGGCAGATGCATCGTTCAACGCGTTTCTCTGCTATTCATCCGTGCATGTTTATCGTTTTGATTGATTCTTTTTCAATTATTTTCCTGCATGTGTCTGTTGTTTACCGTTGGTAGATGCACCATTTAGAGTGTTTCTCTGCTATTCATCCGTGCATGTTTCTTGTTTTGTTAGATTGTTCTTCAACTATTTATCCTTTTGGCTCTCTTTAGTTGTTGATCTTGTTTCAGTAATATTTTCCTGTCTGTTGTTTACACGTTGGCAGATGCGCCGTTTAGATTGTTTCTCTGCTATTCAGCGTTAGCTCTGTGCTGTATTAAATTATTCATCATGTGGCGTTCAAAGTGTTTCTCTGCTATTCGTCCGTGCATGTTTATCGTTTTGATAGATTCTTTTTTCATTTATTTGCGCTGCATCTGTCTGTTGTTTATGTGACAGGTTTTGGTTCTCTATTAGCTGTTGATCGTGTTTCTCATTATTTCCGTATGTCTATGCTGTTTACTTAATAAGAAAATGATTAATTGTGTAATGTTGGAATAATCTTCCCTATTGCGCTCGAAAATGTTCATAACTGTCAGGTGTACGCCTCCCGTCTTCAACAAATCAGGGCAGATATTATTAGAGCTGATTGTTGGCTAGGAGCGTGCTATGTGATGAAGTTAATTTTTTAACATATTTTCTGTGTCGGATTCATAAAACAAAGTAAAGCTTGTAGTGTATTGGGAAGTCACGCGGATGATTTTATGACAGTTAAAGTGATAGATTATTCTCCTCTGTTGTTTTGATTAACCAATGTATTGTTATAGATTTTATTTCCTCTTGTGTTCGTGTCATGGTCTTCCAGGTTCTCTGCTGTTCACATACATCTATCGGCACTTGTAATTAAAGCTCCACTATGGTGGTCACGTATAATAATGTTAGACTTTTTATAATAAAACTTTTAATGTAGATTGTAATCATATTGATTAAAAATATATTCTTTGATTAAATGTGGTGACCGTTTCTCGTTTTGATATGGCATTGTGTAGCTATTACTTCCCTACATTTGGAGGATTGGTTCTATTCGCCTCTCCAGCTGGCTGCTCGCCACCTAGCGGACCCCAGCAGAAGAAGCACTCAATGAATGATAGTAACAGCAGACGACAGGTATATTTCGCGCTGAGCCGAAACTGCCGCAACTTCCCTTCGTGTGCGATGAAGTGTCCCGGATTACAGAACTCAAACAGCAACAGAACTGCTCAATTTCGCGGTGCAAAACTACCTGTGGAGAAGAATATTCAATGTCGGCAAGAGGAAGAGGAAAAATATAATATCAAAGGAGCGGCGTGAACGAAAACAATGAAGACAGCAGGAAACCACGCGCGAGTTATGTTATTTGGACAATTTTTTAAGCGTGTCTCGTGAAAGAAGGCATGAAGCAGGGCGATTTGTTCATCGGCAATCATTCTCTTCTGCGCCATCCTGAGGACGACGCGAGCGCCTCTATAGGTAGTTGGAGAGGCGAATATTAATGCTATGTGTTCATCGTGTTGATTCGAATTATTTCCTTATGTCTGCGCTATTCACTTCATAAGAAACTGATTAATTGTATAATGTTGGAATAATCTTCCCTATATGCTCGAAATTACTTACATCTATCAGGTTCTCGCGTCTCAGAATTTTTATAATAAAACTTGTAATTTTGATTGTAATCGTATTGATTAAGAATATCTTCTTTGATTAAATGTGGTGACTGTTTCTCGTTTTGATATTGTATTGTGTAGCTATTATTTCCCTACATGTTGGAGGATTGGTTCTGTATTAATGCTATGTGTTGATCGTGTTGATTCTAATTATTTGCTTATGTCTGCGCTATTCACTTCATAAGAAACTGATTATTGGTGTCATGTTGGAATATTAAACTAGTAAGCAACGTGATGAATGTTGATTTTATGTTTTCTTTCAGAATCAGATGGCTAGGTATAGTGAATAAAATATGTATATTGTTTCTTCTGTCTCAGGTCGTGAAGGTTTTCGGCTCGGTTTTTCTCTTTCACCTGATTGGCATCACAATTGGCATTACAATTCCCAGCACTAATGGCTTTAATAAATATATTTTAACTTGTACTTTTTGTGTATGACTCCTCTTTGCATGTCTATACATGCATGTAAACCGCCTACTGCGCACCTATTGTATCGGGTAAAAATACGAATGAAGTCGCCCCAGGCGGAAAAATGATGAAAGAAGTCTGCCGAGGCTGAAAAAATGTGAGACTTTTTATAACAAAACTTGTAATTTTGATTGTAATCATAGGATTAAAAATATCTTCTTTGATTAAATGTGCTATCCCTTCTGCTTAATTGAAAACGCGTGATTACCACTAATAAAAAATATTGTGTATGATGTGTGATACCCCTTCAATGCAATTGCATCATACCTGTAATAAGTATAATCTTTGTTACATGTATTGTGTTTCTTCTGCTTCAGGTTTTTCGGCTGGGTTTTTCTCCTTCACACAGAGTCATATCATAATTCCTGACACTAATGACTTTAATAAATATGTTTTCACTTGTACTTTTGTGTATGGCTATCCTTTGCATGTAAACTGCCTACTGCACACCTGTTGTAGCGGGGAAAAAATTGCGATTGAATTCGACACAGATTGAGAAATGATGAAAGAAGTCGGCCCAGGCTGAAAAATGTGAGCGGGTAAGCGCGCTCGCAACCCTCCGGCCACGCTCCGCCCACCGGTAAGAGCCTCCACCCGAGCGCCGCCTGTCGCGCACGGGAAAAATACGCGCAGGGCTCAGGGGCAGGGATCCTGTAGTTTGGACACCCTGTATCCTGGACAAGGCCTATTACTACTTTCGCAACGCCTAGAAAAGTGTCAAGAGCCAAAATCAAAAATCGGTAACGAAGCTCAAATGCAGCATTGGACAAGCTATCGTACAAAACAAACTGGGTGAAAATCCGTCGAATATTAACCGAGATTGAGGACGAAACGTGTTGCATCGAAAATACATGGGGCCTTTGGAGCTGGTATCACCTCTTAATGATGATGATTGGAGAGTTGGAGGAGTGACTACAGTTGGAAAATAAAGTGTGTTTTGTGTTGTCTTTTAAGTGTCTCCCTGCAATGGGGTTTTTATCATTTTCAATGATTGGAGAGTTTCAATGCCACAGGTGATGTTCTACCCTTTGCTGGTGGTAATGTGGTGAAATTGAATAATGAATCATCTCAGAGTGAGGACTGACGTACTACGCTGTCCAAGGAATTTAGAAGTGCCTTTAGCACAGAACGTTTGGGGCTCGATTCGGCCCCTAACCAAGCAGTTCTGACATGCGAAACTGCAAGAGTCGAGCAGGTTTGCATGCAGCAGCAGCAGCCAAAACATTCTACATACTATTCAAACAAGACATACTATCCAAAATTGATTACTATGTCATGTTTTTCTATTTTTTATGCCATGAAGTCTTCGTATGCTCACATATTTATCTGTTCTGTTGCATTAAAAGGAGACTTATGACTGCTGAAGCGAATAAATTACAAACTTTATTTTGTTGTCTTTCCTGTTTGATAGTTCTGGAACTACTTTGCTGCACTGAAAAAAAATTCCATGGAAAAAAACGTGCAAATGCATGGCAGTTGTATCAATTGTGAACACCGTGGAAAAGACGGGAAAGTGCTTTCGAGATACACGACACAAACTCGTGAAATTCACATGTCGCTATATTCCTACATTACATGTTCACCCCATCTAAAATATGAGACCGTGTTCTTGTTGTTTAATGACTAACCATTATTATGATGGGATACTGTATTATAGAAACATGCACCAGCCTGTAAAAATTACTATCATTTTATGGAATCGTGTTCGACCTGTATCATTATCAGACACCCACACCACATCTTTTGTGTTGACAAAACAATATATTCACTGAAGTGTACAGTGCGGCAGCTTTCTGCAGAACGGCAGCTTGCAACGGCTCTTGAAATCAGCACAAAAACATGAAATTAGGAACATTGAGAGTAAGGCATGAGAGATAAGACATATCTATGTATAAACTGAAGTGCTCAACACACAGTTTGAATCCGTGCACTTGAAAAAACACAATGCACGTACGTTGACAAAATATACGTGAAACAGCACAAGTATGTCTGTTGTGCCTAACTCTGTAGTAGTCAGCTTATCCTAAATACCACATGTGGAAGAAGATGCAAGGAACAATATTAAGACTTACAAATACGGACTCAAAATCACAATGATAAAAGGTTAAGAGTATATGAAATTTTGGGAAATGTGGACCGAATAGAAATAGTCTGTACCAAATTGCAGACCAAGAAAGGGCTAAAGGGATACCTACCTTTCAACTTTACCCAAGTTTGCGGAGGAGCGATAGAACACGAACAGGCATGCCACTTAATCTTGTTTACTGTTGGGGGCGCCTTGTTCCTGTTTCAGGGCTGATGTGTCCAAAATAGCTGTGAAACGAAAAGGATGGCATTTTTTAACAATCCTAATTTTTCATTTTGTACCATGTTAGGTGCTAGACTGCCTTCCCAGCTTTATGGGCAGGTCGGTCACGTGTTCATGAATTGGATAAGGCTGCTAATTTTCTTCTGCCACCGGAACTGGCACAATAAAATTTGCAAACCTAGCTGTCCATAAGTGAATGTATGATAACCCAGTTGCCCAATAATAATGCCACATTGCCTAGAGCAGTAGCAGGTTTTTCAGTATCTGTGAAACCAAAGAATATAAAGAGAGAAAAAAGAAACATTTGAAACACATGGCTGTAAAGCTTATTGTCACCGCAGCATACTTTGTGCACCATCATATACAAGCATATATTTTGACAGCATACTTTTTTCAGTTGCACAAACAGAAATACGTTTTACATAAAGAAGAAATGACAACTGCTTGTACTCGCACCAGCAGCAGCTGTAGGCCCAGCTCTGCGCTAAAGAAATATTGTATATCTCTCTCAGTATTACAAACAATTCAACAGTCATAGTCATCAGACGCAAGAAAATATGCAACATTAAACAGAAACTAAATATATAAAAACATAAACATGAAAAATCGTTTTGCACTCGTTACTTCTTACAAAAATTGTTTTCTCCACTTTGCTATATGACTGACAGACAGGAAACAGAGAGAATGAAGAAAATCGCCTGTGATTGCCTAGTTGCTGCCTTTAGAACTGCTTGTCTGAACTAAAGATCATACTCCCTGCACTGACACAACCTTCAGATATCAATCATACTACATTGATCTTTGATATTTTCTTTTCATGTGTGTCACCAAGAAATACTGTAGAAGTGGTTTTTTTCGCTCGGAATTATTTTTCGCGTTTTTCGCGCACATTCCAAAATCGCGAATTTAAGTTCCCGCGAAACTCTGGCCATATCAGGGCGAAAATCGTTCGGCGATCGACGCTATACCGCGACTACCTGACCCTTTCTACTCCATGTAGCGTAGGCAGTTTAAGCAAGCACAGAAGAATGTTTTATCCCATCAGGCAAGACGAAAAGAAATGAAAATTCATCATGCTTTTGTTACTCCTATAAACGCTTTGCACTATACATGCAATATACCACTATACCACGAAGCCAGAACATGTCTTTCCCCTCATTCTCAAAACCAGCTTGAATAATAGTACCACATCTCAACCGAACTGGTCAGTGCCCCGAGTGATAATTAATAAGAACTGCTAAAATAAACTGGCTAACTTGCACACGGCCAGTACTATGGCCTCCTACAGGGTCCCTAAAGGCATTTGACAGGGCCTTTCCTCCCATCTCTGTGAGGAAAAGAAAGGAATAGACCTAGAATGCCGCAATCCACGTGAACAACGGATGTTTTAGTACGTGCCGAAATATGCCAGTCTTGACGGCGGCACGATATGCAAGAGCAAAGCACTCCCGGAAACCTGTGTCGCGAATTTAAGTTCTCGCGAATCAATCCTCAAAGCAGCTCTGCTCGAAAACGCGAAAATATTTTCCACGCGGAAAAAAAAAACACTTCTACAGTATGTCAATGATCATATTATCACAAAAGAACTCTCACAATCAAGATGGTGCGTGGGAACTTACAGTGTGAAACGAGGTGCAGACCTCATAGTCTTCATTAAAATATGAGTAGACCGGCTTCAACACACAGATATGTTGTCCTGGGCAGCCATTTTCATCGCTGGAGCACTATATGGGCTGCAGCAACTTTCTTGTTTGTGGCTTCCATTCCAGTCTCCTTGGGTGCGTGACACAAATATATATAATATAATAGATATAATAATATATAGATGAATGTATTTGGAATTGCCTGTGATAATCATATTTGAGACAGTTTTCATATCAGGCGATGTTGTCGAACGCTTGTGGTGCTAACAACGAAGGTACCCTAGCGTCTACGGGACAAGGGAAGTTACGTCTCGCCAACACTTGTTACTGTGTTACAACTTTGTTACTGTGTTTTAATATGGGGTACGACATCAGAAACAAACATAAGAAAAATTGTAATGATACAAAAACGAGTGTTGCGGATTATTATGGGGCTTAAGTTCAGAGATCACGTGGAATGCTTTTTTAATAAGCTGGAAATTTTGCGAGCTGGCGATGTTTATGAATACCGTTTGTTGCAATTTTATTTTAAATTGATAAAGACATGTAGCCCTTTTCTGAGTGTATGTTTTCTAGAAGAAATAGTTAGCACGTATCCGTTGAGAAATCCGTCTCCTTGGATGGTACCGTTATCTCGAACAGGTTACGGCTGTCAGTTAATTAGCCATAGACTAGCAAGGTTATTGAACGACTTAGCATCCAGAAAAATTGACGTTAATAATTGAAAGATTCGGAGCATCAAGAATATATTTTTAAATTGAGTACCAGTTACCGTGTTGCATTTCAATTTCTGCTGTAAAATATGTGTTCATGCGATTATTCATGTTTATGATGTTGTGAGCTTTTTGTCATTGCCGTGTGAAAAGATGGGGAGCTTGGGCCCCGTCAAGCCTCGCGGCTTTTTTGCCCTTGTTTCCCGCACCACTGTGCTGAATAAAGTATTATTATTATTATAACACTTTTACCAACATTTCTCCTACTGTTTTATCCTGTGAAAATGATGTGTGGGATGGGAAGGGATGAGGTGATGATGGAGATGATGATGGGACGAAGAGGCTGGGCGGACAAGGCTGGCTTACATGATGGAGTACGTTTATTATGAACAGGTACAACCGTCGGCAGTGGTGCCGGGTGACCAACTAACTGGCGGCTAGCAGAGGGAGAGGGTTGAGTCAGACTCTCGAGCGCCACCAGATCATGCTGCTTGCTGTAAGAACAAGAGGAAGCACTGACTAGCAGTACGCACACTAGAGGGAGGCACCGTGACTCCTCACATCCCACTCGGCTGTGAGGGACCAAGTCCTCTTGGTAAAGTCATTGTTAAAGGCAAACAATGTTACAGTTGGCTTCGTTATGGCATAAATAGTAAAGAAATATCACAAGAGTTCATAATCAGTTAGGTGCAAAGGCATTCTGTGCACACGAGTGGGGCGACGTGCCGGAACTGGCTGAGGATCGTCCTGCACTTGATGACTTTGGATTTGACTAAGGCTTGAAGGGGTGCAGCAACCTTAGAAATGCCAGGTATGAACCTGCGATAAAAATTTGCTGTCTGAATCCAGGAAAGGACTTCTTTCCGGTTCCGTGGAGGCGGAATTCGTAGCATTGCTTGTACTCGGCCAGGATCCGGTTTTCCGTCACTGGAGATAACGAATCCCAAAACTGTGATGCTGGGCAGGGCGAAGTATCACTTGTGTAGTGATACTTTCACTCGGTTGGTGCGAAGAAGAGAAAGGGCTTCGTTGAGCAAGCTCTTAAACGCATTGAAGGTGTCTGCATAAACGAGAATATCATCCAAGTACGCGCGGATCCCATATTT